>NW_024113814.1:0-24573 GCF_003073215.2 Triticum urartu
AACAGCAATTTGGGCTGGGCCTCCGGCTAGTAGGTTAGTCCCAAAAATGATATAAAGGTGTAATATAAAGCCCGTTAACATCCAAAATAGATAATATAATATCATGGAGCAATCAAAAATTATAGATATGTTGGAGACGTATCATAGCCTAGATGGATTTAATGGTTCTTTTATCAAAGCACGTTGGGGAGTTTTTTGCAAGGACTTCTATAAGCTTTCTGGAGATATTTTATTTTGGCAGAGCAAGCTTGCTGAGTATCAATGCCTCATTCATTACTCTTATTCCTAAAAAAATATGCTCCTTTAAATGCTAATGACGTCAGGCCCGTCTCTTTGCTTAGTGGCATCATTAAGATCATAACAAACTGCTTGCCAATAGACTTCAAAAAGTGATCTTGCAGTTAGTGCACACAAATCAATATGAATTTCTCAACACAGAGCTATTCAAGACTACCTAACTTGGGCTTTTGAGTGTCTCCATTAATGCCATCAATCCAAGAAAGAAATCCTAGTTCTAAGACTTGATTTCGAAAAAGCTTTTGATCTGATTGAGCACAATACCATCCTTGCGATTTTGCAATCTAGAGGATTTGGCCCTAGATGGATGCTGGATGAAAATGATTTTCTCCTCTGGTACATCTTCAGTGTTGCTAAATGTCATACCTAGCAAAATCTTCCACTTCTAAAGAGGTGTTAGGCAAGGGGAACCTCTTTCTCCCGTGCTTTTTGTTTTAGTTGCTGATTTGTTGTAATCCCTCTTTAATGAAGCTCAAACCCACAAACTAATTAGAGCTCCAATTCAAGTGAATTCTTATCAATATGTTGTTGATACATTCTTGGTCTCGCTTGCCGAGGAAGGTAAATTAAATTATTGCAAAAATCTCATTCTCCACTTTGCAGATCAAAATGGGCTTAAGGTTAACTATCACAAATCTACGATAGTGCCTATTAATGTTTCCCCTAAAAGAATACTGAGAATGGTGGCAGTTCTAGGATGCCAGTAAGCATCCTTCCCTTTCACATACGTAGGTTTGCCCTTGTGCCTTCACAAGCCAAGAATTGAGGCTCTTATTCCTTATTATACAAAGGATTAATGGGAGGCTATTAGGTTGCTCCATTCTTTTATCTTGTGATGGTAAACTGCTCATGATCAAGCCTGTCTTTTCTGCCTTGCCTATATTTTTCATGTGTTATGTCTGCTTCCGATGGCAACTGTCAACTAAATAAATAAATATTTGAGACATTGTCTATGGACAAAGTATGGTATGGAGGCTCAAGCATCAGGGTGGTTTAGGCATCTTGTTTGTAGCTACCCATATAAAAGCCTTACTCATGAAGAATCTTAACAAAAAAACTTACCCTGGAATAAGCTCATTTGAGAGAAATATTATAGCACAATACCACCTGAAGATAAGATGGAGAGTTCTTTCTGGTATAGAGCTTATTCGCAACTTCCTCCATTCTTTAAGGAGTTTGTAGTTTGTGATAGGGGCAAAGGGGATACAGCTCTTTTCTGGCATGATAAACTGCCAGTGGAGCCCCTCAATCAGAAGTTTCTCAAGCTACATTCATTTTTTGCAAATGAAAATAATGTTTTGTGGCCAATTTCGTAATTGTTGATAGCTTGATTGATTATTTTCATACTCCCTTATCTACTCAAGCTTATGATCAATTCAATGAGTTTTAGACAATCATTCCACAAAGTCCACATCCAACTAAGGACTGCTGGAAAAGCAATGGCTCTCAAGTGAGGTACTCCTCAATCCAAATGTACTCTACTTTCATGGGCTCCCAAAGACAACACATTCTACTTCATAAGCTGTGGAAAATGCAAGTAGAATCAAACACAAGGTTTTTGGCTTGCTTCGCATGATAGTGTTAATGCTAGAGCTATGTTGAAGAGAAAGGGATTTCTATTGCCGAATTATTTGTGCTCTCTATGTAAACAGCCTGCCGAAGAGACCATCATGCATATTCTCTGGGATTGCTATTCTGCCTCCAGTTGTTGGCACTCCTTTGTTGCTAATAGAAGAATATGTACTTAAGTATATGAAGATTCTATGATGCTTTTGGAAGCTCTGCCCAGATAGATTAGTCTTGAAATTCTAATTTTGGGATGCTGACGTATTTGGTTGCACATAAATGGAAAAATCTCCAAGAACATTAACCCTTCAGTTACTTCTTGGAGGATCTGCTTAAAAGAGGACATTTCCATGCTTTTATACAGAGTTACAGACAAATATGTTACTTATCTACAAAATTGGATCAATGTTAACCTCTGAATGAGTCACGAATTCCTTAGAGTTGGCATAGGTTGATTGGTGTGTAGGCATTTCTCTTAGTTAGTTTGTTTCCTTTTCTTTCTCTTTGCTTCACCCCCTTTTGTATCATACTGATTTATACTAATAGGAAAATACCATAGGAAAATTGTTCTACGATTCAAGGCTTCCAAGAAATGTTATGCACATTCGAATCCTACAGGAAATTTATAAGATTTTTTGGAGGACTTGGATCCTCATGAATTTTCATACTTTGGTTGTTTAATCCGTAGGATTGAAATCCCTTTGATTTTTTTTCTTCATGTGATTCATGTGTACTCCATTTTGGAGGAAAATTTCCAACTACTCAGACATGTGGGCAGATTTCCTTTGTTTTCCCATGCTATCAAAGAGAACAAACACTCTTTTCCAAATTCCTATAGTTTTGTAATCTTGTAGGATAGGATAGAACATGAAATTATATTCCTATAAGTTTCCTATTCTAACATTCCGAGAATATGGAAAATCAACGCGGCCCTAGTTAGTTTGATTGTACCATAGGAAAATACACTTTTTTCCAAAAGGTTTGGGTGGATAGTATATTTCCTATGAAATGCAGGGTATGTTTGATTTGTTTCAATAGTTGCCAGGCCAAAACAATTAGCAAAAGAATTTATTGAGGTTTCACTTGCCTATGGATTGACAAACATCATAAAGTTGGACTTCATCCAAACAAAAGCCAATATTTTGTCCATGAACAAAAAATTGGTATGGTTCACTTTGGTCACAATCCAACCACACTCATAATACAAATGATTCAATCCTACGAATCAGAGAAACAACTCTTACAGGCTTCAATCCTACGTATAAAATAATCAACATAGAAGAAAGTCATAAGGATTCTAACGCTCGAAAAATCCTATGAAAATCCCCGAACCAAAGAGAGCCTTACAAAAGAATAATAATCATTTTTACGAATAGGTAAAAGTTCACATGGTAGGTGATGGTTTTATTGAGCTTCGATGAAAGCCTACCATCGACCTTTGTTGATGTCAGCAATGACAACATCATCTGACATGCTTTACCTCATTGGATCCATCATTGTGGAGCCCATTCACCTTAGTGGTAGACCTGGCGCTTGAGGTTTGCTAGGTGGAACACTCTTTCATGATGTGCTTGTTGGTCGACCAAGCCTATAGATAGGCAACTAAGGGGCGGGAAGTGCTCTTCTCCGCCACAGAAGACCCAAGGTGACCATCCCTGCTTGCCCCTATGGAATACCCGCCATTGCTTCACCTTCCTTGTCGTTTGAGTCTCCGGCTTTCTAGGTGAAAAGCAGTACCGGCCTTGGCCGGAGTAGTCGTCCTCCTCGTTCCCGTCAGTTTCCCCTTGGGATGGTCATCTTGGAGGTCTAATCTACCGCTAGATAATAATGGCTTGTGATGTGTAGTAGTTTTGTTATTGAGCTAGGTGTGTGCACGTTCTCGTCGCTGGTGTGGCAACCTGAGCGATGTCTGTGGGAATTATCTTTGACTGACTGGTGCAACGCCACATGACCAGTGTGTATGTAAAATCTAGAGTAACTCAACTTAGAAAATCATCATTGTGTTGTAGGGTAGCGACTCTAGTCGCTTGGACAACGAAGATATAAATTGATTGTTGCATGCTTACATGTTTTGTAAGCCAGAGTGACGGCTTCTCAAAGTGTTTTCATGTGACAGTATGTGCTCACTTGAATGGCAAACTCATCGACTCGACTGTGTGCGGCGTCGGAGTTAATGTGTGCGCCTTTGATGGTTTTAGATGAATTTTCTTTTATTATTGTATCGATTCATTTTTGAGTTAATGAATTAGATATCTACTATCGGTTGCTCGAATTTCTTTGAAAGTTGATTTGGCATGCATCTGAGGCATCGATGCACCAGCACACTACCTAGATGTATTATTTGATTTCACTGTGCAGTGCATGGCGCCTGCAAAACATTTGCAGCTTTGCTTGTTTCCCTAATAGTAGAAGCAAAAAAAAAAAAACTTTGCAGCTTTGCTTGTTTCCCTCCCTCCCCACGTACACGCAAAGCGCTCCACCCTTTTTTCCTAATCATGGGGCGGAGGCTGCATGGGCCATCGGCATAAGAGCCAAAGAGGAAGGCCATCCAACTTTCTCTTAGCCTAATAATTACCCTGGCTACTATAACGGGGGTAGCGCTCTCGTGGAGCATATGTTCTTTCCACTCCAGAGACAATGGCCGATTAGATCGTGATCCGTCTCTGGATTCGCCAGTACTTCTTCTAATTAACGACGACGAGGAGGAGAAGAGATGCTCGGGCGCAGTGTGGCCGCCCCCACCATTACCTTTTGTTTGTCTAATCGGGGTGCGGCTGGCTGGCTGGCCGGCCTCCTGCTGCTGCCGCGGCAGCAATGGCTGGCAGGGCCGCAACGTGCTTTTGCCTTGGAAATGACAGGCGCTACAGTTCTGGTGTGGATAGAATAATTGCCTTTTCTCGGGAAACGCGTGTGACACACCGACGGACACGGCTGAACTGCAGTGGGCGTCGAAGCGGATTGGCATTGGATAGCGGCGGCAGCGGACGAGCCAGCCCTTCTTTTCTCTCGACCATGCTCGCCATGGCGCCATACATGCACACCGCAGTGCTGCTAGACCATCGATTTGTAGGATCGTTTATAAATTACTCACTCGTAGTAGTCTACTGCATGTAGTGCATTGTTTAGATTAATGGGAGTAGACGTAGACCACTGGAAATGTGGCTTCGGTGCTGCGTGTCCATTTTTTATGAGGTGGCGCTTGGATCTGAGCAGATCCCTTGAGATCTATCGGGTACTATAGCACGTTACGGTACAAAATGTGGCCGTACTGTGGTATCAAATGGGAAACATATGGTTGAAGTTTTCAACCAGATAGACACCATGGAAAAACAATAATGTAGCTCTATGCGTTGCTTATGCAACCACGTGAGACTCTCATGATTAAATATTTGTTCCTCAGTTCTCATTTTTGGATGATTTTCTGCTTCTTAGGAAATTTCTCTTGTACTTTGGTTGACCGTAAGACTGGAATCCTAAGAGTTTTTTAAAAGATTGGCCCTAAGATTGGAATCCTTACACTTTTTGCAGGGACTGTATTGCATTATGTTTTGTAGGGATTCTTTGTTGTTTTCTGTGATGTCAAATAGTCTTTGGGACAAAATCTTCTAGCTTTCAAATCATGTAAGATTGAAAATGACATAACACTACACTCCAGCCTTTTCCTATTCGTGTGTTTAAAAATCCTATGAACCAAAGAGAACATTATGGCTAGCGATAGGCTAGGATCCAAGTCTAAGTGGAATAGAATTTATTCCTTAAAAAAGAGCAATATGACTGCTCATTCGGTTTGTAGAAATTTTGGATGACACCCAAAGGATTCGTTTCCATATAAAAAAATTCCTATGTATGTAGTTCATTTCGTAGGAACAGAGGTACTAGATTCCTTGTGATTATGTCTATATTAGTCGACTCCCATGGATTCTTAGCATTAGTGAGCCCTCATGAAAATTTTGTAAGGATTGAAGTGGAGTGAGCATCCCAGTCCTTCACTTTTCCTATTTCTTTGGTATGGAAAACATGTAAACTGAATGAGCCCTAAACGTGCTGATATATACATTGAAAGGAATGCTTGCTGGCAAGAAGACATATGCCACAACTCAAACATGCTCTAGGACTATTTTTTTAAAGGGTTGTCTCTAGGACTGTTTTGCTCACTTATGTGTAGTAGTTATTTTCTGACTAGTAGTTGTGAGGTTCTTGGAGACTAATTGGTTTTTCCCCTTATATAGTTGTTATTCTGCATGGTGGTAGTAGGTTTTCATCTGATAGTAAGTGTTTTGAAGGCGAGCACTTGCAACGAGTTTCAAACGAGTTCCTCGTCGAGAACCAATCAGTTGTTGAATGGTTAGAAAGGTGGTTGTTTCCCCAGCCCATTAGGGATCCAGCCTGTTGTTTGAGGACCACCTATTCAGATGTGAAGGCTACATCTCACTCGGCAAATCCTATTTAGCGCTGCAGGCGCCGGTTTCTTCAGTTTCTGCAAACCGGCGCCTGTAGGCGCGGTAGCTGGGCTCGACCCATTTGTGTTTTTTTCTACCATTTAAAATGTTCAAAAAGATGCAGCCGCAGGACGTCGAACCCACACCCAGCTCCTTCGAGGCAACCAAGCGTAACCACTAGGACAACGAAGGACTTGTTCTCTCTAAACTTTTTTCTATTTTACTCTTCAATCGGGGATCCCCTAGTTTGGGAAGCTTCTAGAAGCTTCCCAAAAACGGGTTTTCACTGATTCGCTGGTCATTTTCAAGGACGGTATTATTTGAGTTTTCTTTTCTTTTCCTTTTTATAAACTTTTTGTTTAAAAAAACCGATGAACTTTTTCTCAAATTCCATGAACTTTTTTCGAAAACGATGAACTTTTTTAAATGCAATGAACTTTTTTGAAATTTTGATGAACTTTTTTCTAATTTGAATGATTTTTTGGAAAACAATGAACTTTTTTCAAAGTAAATGAACCTTTTTCAAATTTGATGAACTTTTTTAAAAATTTGATGAACTCTTTTGAAATTTGGATGAACCTTTTTCAAACACCGTGAACCTTTTTGAATTATCAATTTTTTCAATGTTTTGTAAAAAATATTCTTTTTTTAAGTCAACCGTGACCATTCAAACAGTGCTAGAGCGAACGGGCGACTAGGCAGCGCGCGAGTCGAGCGCTCTCGGAGCAGGCGAGCGCCCAGCTCTTGTAAATGGGCCGGCCCAAAACCAAGCTGCTGCGGGCGCCAGTTCTGGATCAGGCACAGCTGGTTCCTATTCGGCGCCTTAAGCGCCTGCTACAGTTGTTTCTACTAACGGGCGCATACCCCCCCTTGTCACATTGGGCCGGCCAATTTTTCGATTTTTTTTTGTTTTCTAAACAGCAAAAACTCCGCGAGAGCTGGGTTTCGAACCGTGACGGGCGAGTTCCGAGTGCGACGCAACAACCACCAGGGCAGTTCAGTTGGCGTGATTACATACAGGTTTTCTTTCTTCTTCTTCTTCTTTTCTTTTTTTCTTTTTTCAAATTCGTGAAACTTTTCTTTCTTCATGAGTTTTTCCTCTACAAAATCAATGGAGTTTTTCTCGAATTTGATGAGTTTGTGAAAAACTCGATGAACATTTTTTCAAATCGGATGAACCATTTAAAAATTCGATGATCTTTATCAAATTCAATGAACTTATTTTGAAATTTGGTGAACTTTTTCAAAACCAATGAACTTTTTTCAAATTCGATGAACTTTTTCAAAACCAGTGAACTTTTTTCTAATTCGGTGAACCTTTTTCCTAATCCGATGAGCTTTTTTCAAATCCGATGAACTTTTTTTCAAATCAGATGAGCCATTTAAAAATTCGATGAACTTTTTATCAAATTCGATGAACTTATTTTGAAATTTGGTGAACTTTATTTGAAAATCGATGAACTTTTTCTCAAATTCTATGAACTTTTTTCAAGTTCAGTGAACATTTTTCAATATCAATGAACTTTTTTCTTGAAAATCGATGAACTTTTCTTGAAAATCGATGAACTTTTTTTGAATTCAGCGAATTATTTTTGAATTTTGTGAACTGTTTTCGAATTCGATGAACTTTTTCTCAAACTCTATGAACTTTTTTCAAGTTCGGTGAACTATTTTCAATATCAATGAACTTCTTTCTTGAAAATCGATGAACTTTTCTTGAAAATCGATGAACTTTTTTCGAATTCAGTGAACTATTTTCGAATTCGGTGAACTATTTTCGAATTCAATGAACTTTTTCTCGAAATCAGTAGAGTTTTTTTTAAATTCAATGAACTTTTTTCAAAGGACAAGAGTACATACTGTAGCAGAACAGTTTGTTTTTTCCAAGAAAATCAATACACACTGTAGCATTTTTTCGAGTGAAGAAAAAAAGAAGTGATCGAGCGGGAGCCAAGGATCGAGCTGGTAGCTATCGAGCGAGCTGCGGGAGCGAATGATCGAGCGGGCAGCTAGCGAGCCAGTTGTCGTGGTTCTAAATTTGAAAGTAGAATGGGGGTAGGAATGTAGAGGCAAGATCCTAGCTATGGAGGAGTTGTACACGAAGGTTTTACGAGTTCAGGCCCTTCTCAGAGGAAGTAATAGCCCTACATCTTGGAGCCCGGAGGCGGTCGACTGGATTATAAGCGTGTGAATTACAGGGGGTGCGAACCCTTGTCCCAGAGGAGGGGGTGGCTTATATAAAGTGCGCCAGGACCCCAGCTCCCCTCCGTTACATAGGATTCAATGTGCATAAAGGGGTGGCGTTATAGGTAACGCCTGTATTGAAGTGCTACAAATGATCATTAAATATATGAGTAAATACCCGACCGTTGCTTCGTAGAGCGGCTTTAGGTCTTCTTCTATGTCGAGTGGTTTCATGGTCGAGTGACCTGGATTAAGAGAGGTCTCCGAGTGAATGGTAGGTCGAGTGGACTTCACTAGACACCTTTGCTGGATCCCTTCTTCTGATTCTTGAACTTCTTTGTTCTTAGGACAAGGACCTTAGGTAGGACGTATAGGTCAGGCCTATTACCCTACCCCAGGTTTGTGTCCTCATCATTAGCCCCCGAATGGATTGAGGTTTGTGTGAAAAAGAAGGATGGAGTTGACCTTGCTTTTGCTCTTGCTTTGTCTTGTCTTTATCTCCCGGTGGAGGCCAGTTGTTAGAACTTCAGCTTCGTTTCAATCGCCTTGATCAATTCAGGAATTGCCGACTGGTTTATGCAATGACATCCGTCGAGTGACATCTCTGACATGAAATCTTTGGCGTGATCGGTTGTAGAGGATCCCGGATCTCACGGGATTCGAACTTTTGGTGGACGCGCGCCAGGCGGAGCGCTTCGCGGTAAGTGGAGTAGATAAATAGGACGTTTCGATTTCCATGCCACCTTTTTCGCCACGTATCCCGTGTGCGACTGTTGGGGGGATTTGACAAGATCGCTCAGGCCCACGCGTCAGCCACTCGGAAGCAGGCCTTTAAAAGCGGCAAGGCCGAGGCATTTGCACTGTGCACGTCCATTTCCCTTCTTCTTCCCCTCGCATCTCCACTCCATCCAGCCCAACCACCCTCGACGCCGCTGCTCCGCCGCTATGGGGAAGGAAAAAACGGCAGCGCTAGAGCGTGCGAAGAAGGCGACGGGGGCGGCGAAGAACAAGAAGATGAATCGGGGGTCTTCATCGCGCTCGGGGCTACCGTCGGGTTGGATCCAAGGAGACTGGATCCGATCTTCGCTTCGGCAGGAGGACTTGGATGATATGGCCGAGTTAGGGCTGATCGTCCATAAGTCTGCTCGTCTGTCGAGGGGGGAAACGGAGCCGCAGCCGCGACCGGGTGAGTGTGTTCTGCTCGCCACTCATGTCAACCGCGGCTTCTCGCTTCCACCACACCCCTTCTTTTGAGGTTTCCTGAATTTCTTTGGTGCCCAACTCCACCATTTTACTCCCAATACCATCACATATCTTGCTGCATTCATCTCCATGTGTGAGAATTTCCTGGGGTGCCGACCGCACTAGGGTCTTTTCAAGCACATCTTTACCATCCGATCCCAAACTGTGAAGAAAGCGAAATCGAACGATGAGAAGACCCACGTTATCCAGATGTGTGGGGGTCTGGGCATTCATAAGAGGAAGAGGAGTTCTTTTCCCCCGATGACTCTTCCGGAGTCGGTCAGGGGCTGGCAGTCGACCTGGTTCTATTGCCAGGATATCACGACCCCAGGCCAGTCGACCGGGCTCCCCCCTTTCTCTTTTATTAGCGTTCAAACTCCATCTTCATTGAAAGTGACTGCTGCAGAGAAGGCGGAGACAGGCATGCTAGTCGAGAAAGTAGTCCAACTGATCAACCAAGGTGTCACCGGTATGGACCTGCTCGAGGTGTTCCTCAGACAGCAGATCCAACCTCTCCAAGCTCGTGACCACTCCATGTGGATGTACTCCGGGGCTGGCGACACTGCTCGGGTTCATCCGGAGGAGGTGGAGGCCAAAACAGTGGCCAAGTGGTTGATGGGTATCACCGGGAACAAGGACAACCCCAGGGGTGCTAGGAGAGTCGACCCTTTCGGCGACAGCAACCTGCCAGACAAGGTCTGGTCATCATATCTGAGTTTTTGAACGTATTTTCCGATTGATTGTTGATCCGACTAACTTATAATCGGTCCCTCGTTTTGCAGATCTACACAGAGATGTATTCAATGCCCAATGGTGAACAAGCTCTGGAGCAAGACCAAGAGGGTGAGGACAGTGCCAAGGAGAGCGTCGAGTGGGAGTCCCCAGTTGACGATGATGAAGACGAGAGCGACGAGTCGGACGATGAGGAAGTGGCCGACTCACCGCCTCGTTCTGAACGTCGATCCAAGCTGCGCCATGATCCCGCGATCAAGCGCGGCAAGGCTGTGGCGTCAAATGTCCCATCTCACAAGCGCGCTCGGTCCTCGACTCCAGAATTGGCTGAGAAGGTCACCAAGCAGTCCAAAATTAATCCTTCGAAGGCTCGGAAGACCTTGCCTAGAATCAAGATGGACGTCCCTGTTGCCTCCGGGTAAACGTTCTTCTCGTATTTTCTTGTTTCGACCGATTTCCTGTTCCGGCCGGTTTTCTTGTTCTGACCGAGTGGATGATGAACCTGTATAGCCCGACCTTTGTTGCGACTGATATGGATGTTGACAAGACTCTAGCCGATGAGGAAGCTGACAACGCCATCACCTCCAAAGCTAGTAAGTCTGCCCGATTCGAATTCATTAAGTCGACTGGATGGTTTGTCAGTTATCCTTATGGCTTTCTCTGTTTATTGCAGTTCCACGAGACGTTGTTGTGCTCCCGGACGATGAAGAAGAAGTACCACTGAGAGGGAGGAGGAGGAAGGACAAGGAACTGGGCGGAAAGGCGCCTAAAGTCCAGGTTCTTCGGTCGACTGTGACTCCTGGGACGACGGTCGAGCGATCGACGGATCCGGCTCGAACCAACGTCACCTTCGTTGTTCCTCTGTCGACTGATTGCCCCTCAGGATCAGCTGCTTAGACTTCTGCTGCACCGATACAACTCTTTGCTTCAGATCCGGCGGCTGCTTCAATTGCTCTGCCTTCATCACTTTTTACTGCATATCAAACTCCGGACGATCCACCGGCTGCTGATAAGGAAGCTCTTCTTCAGTTGAATCTTGTGATGGGGCAAATGAAAGTGCTGCATGAGGCTAGTCAGATAGCCTTCAACGCCGGAGCTGCTCTGCAAGCCAATGTCCAGGTTAGCCGATTTTTCGATCAACCGTATTTCTTGTCTGATCACCCACTGGGGTGTGGCTGTTTTGAAATTGCATGTCTCTTTGTGTCGATTCAAGCTGAATCTTTGCACTAGTGGGGGCACGCTGAGTGCACCCACTGGGTGTAGTCCCCGAGACCATAGTTGGCTGCGGGCAGTTGACTGTGGTCTGAGAATCTGAACCTCTCTCTCTTCTTTTTTTTTCTTTTTTTTACAAAATTAGTGGGGGCACGCTAAGTGCACCCACTGGGTGTAGTCCCCGAGACTGCCATTGAATGTTTGATTCGGTGGTAGTCTTAGAGTAGCTATCATTGTGATGTCTTTTATCCCTGTCGACTGATATGGCTTTAACTGCAGAAATCTTGTGATCTTGGGGCTCAGCTTTCTGCAATGAACAAATAGCAAATCAGCCTCAACCTTGATCTGAAATTGGCCAAGAAGAATCTCAAGACCGCTCGTGACGAAGTAGCTGCCATGGGAGGTAACCAATCGCTAACTGTATATCCCACTGCTGGCACTTTTCCTTTCCATTTTTTGAACCGAGTGACTCCACTCGAGCAGATGTACGTAGTGAAAACCGCCAACTCCAAGCCTGTCTGAAGAATGTTGTTTCTTTAGAGAAAATGAAGCAGGCTTTGGAGAAGAAGGATCTGGATCTTGCTGCAGCACAAAAGGAGGCGCGCGATAAAACTGCACTTGCTGAAAGGAAGCTTGCTTCAGTCGGCAAGTTAGAAGAAGAAAACTCCAAGCTGAAGACTGTTGTTTCTGACACCAATTGGGAGGTCGAGCAACTGAAGAAGGACAAGGAGAAACTGGCCGACGAGCTTGGGGGTCTCAAGGCCAAGAATGGCGAACTGGAGTCTTATCTGGGCCAGCTTGCTGCGAAGCTGGTTTTGAAACTTGAAGGTACTGATTAATCTGTCTTATTTCTGTCGACTGCCAAGTCTAATTATACCGTCGACTCACCATTCACTCGACTGTGCAGAATTTTGCCAAGACTTTGAAGTAGAAACTGGGCGGGTCGAGACGGGTCTAGATCCCATAAACTGTCCAGTCAAGGATGATGTTGCGATGAACGTGTTGTGGTTGGAATCTCGTATGGACAGTGCGGTAGCTTATCTTGCGCGCCTGAAAGCTGCGATGACTCGGGTTGATGTTGAACTCTGGCCTCGGGCGGAACTGTCTCAAGACCTTGAGTCCCTGATGACTCGACTGAATCAAATCCCCGAGCGTGTGCAAGAATCAAAGAAGTCATCTGCTCGTTGTGGTGCTGATGTCGCGTTGTCTTTGGTCCGAGTGCACTGCAAGGACGTCAAAGAAGACAAGCTGGCGGAACTCAAGGTTGCTAACACGAAGAGGCACACTTTCCAGTCTTTCATGGACACCTTCCTTGATGCCGCCACTCGCATTGCAGACAACATTGACCTTGACAGTTTCTGCAACCCAGCCAGTCCTTCTCCTGATGCGTGACCGAAAAAAACATTATGCCTCACTTTTATTTTCCTCGGAATGCCGAGTGATTATGTAACCGTTAAACTTCTTCAGGCTTGATGCTCGAATACTTTTGATCCGTCGTCCGGTACTTTAGGATTTATCCGAACTTGGTTTATTTCCGAATAAGCTTGCGTTTGCCTTCGAGTGGACTTTGTTCTTCACTCAGAATAATCTTTGTGCTTGAGATGCAGCTCTGAGGTGGTGACTCCAGTCGACCTGCACTTCATCGTCCTTGCGGATAGGGACGGAGCACGCATTGTAGTCGACCTGCACCTCGTCGTCCTTGCGGATAGGGATGGAGCGCACATTGTACTTGTGGCGTAGCTCCGAAGGAGAAGGTTGCAGTCAACCTGCACCTCGTCGTCCTTGCGGATAGAGATGGAGCGCACATTGTACTTGTGGCGTAGCTCCAAAGGAGAAGGTTGCAGTCGACCTGCACCTCGTCGTCCTTGCGGATAGGGATGTGTTTCGAACTTAGGCGAGTACTGGACTGCAGCTAAGCCCCTGAGTGGGAGGGTTGCTCTCCACTCGGTAGGATTTTTCAAACTTAGGCGAGTACTATACTGCAGCTAAGCCCTCGAGTGGGAGGGTTGCTCTCCACTCGGTAGGATTTTTCAAACTTAGGCGAGTACTAGACTGCAGCTAAGCCCCCGAGTGGGAGGGTTTGCTCTCCGCTCGGTAAGATTTTACAAACTTAGGCGAGTACTGGACTGCAGCTAAGCCCCCGAGTGGGAGGGTTGCTCTCCGCTCGGTAGGATTTTACAAACTTAGGCGAGTACTAGACTGCAGCTAAGCCCCCGAGTGGGAGGGTTGCTCTCCACTCGGTAGGATTTCTCAAACTTAGGCGAGCACTGGACTGTAGCTAAGACCCCGAGTGAGAGGCTTGCTCACCACTCGGTAGGATTTTACAAACTTAGGCGAGTATTGGACTGCAGCTAAGCCCCCGAGTGGGAGGATTGCTCACCACTCGGTAGGATTTTTTCAAACTTAGGCGAGTACTGGACTGCAGCTAAGCCCCCGAGTGGGAGGATTGCTCACCACTCGGTAGGATTTTACAAACTTAGGCGAGTACTGGACTACAGCTAAGCCTCCGAGTGGGAGGATTGCTCACCACTCGGTAGGATTTTACAAACTTAGGCGAGTACTGGACTGTAGCTAAGCCTCCGAGTGGGAGGATTGCTCACCACTCGGTAGGATTTTACAAACTTAGGCGAGTACTAGACTGCAGCCAAGCCTCCGAGTGGGAGGATTGTTGTAACACCCTTGATGCAGCTATATCTCCCACGTGTTGAAGCACGACTTAGAGGCATAACCGCATTGAAAGCAATGTCGCAAGTGAGGTAATCTTCACAACAACCCATGTAATACAATAAGGGAAAGGATACATAGTTGGCTTACACTCGCCACATCACACAAATGCATAAATAACATTACATTCATCAAAATATACTCAAGGTCCAACTACAGAACCAAAATAAAGATAAACCCCAAATGCAACATAGACCCCGATCGCCCCAACTGGGCACCACTACTGATCATCTGGGAAAGACACGTAGTAACGTCCTGATTCCTCATCGAACTCCCACTTGAGTTCAGTCGAATCACCTGGAGCGGTATCGTCGGTCCCTGCATCTGGTTTTGGAAGTAATCTGTGAGTCACGGGACTCAGCAATCTCACACCCTCGCGATCAAGACTATTTAAGCTTATAGGAAGGGTAAAAGGTTTGAGGTGGAGCTGCAGCAAGCGACTAGCATATATGGTGGCTAACATACGCAAATGAGAGCGTGAAGAGAAGGTAAAGGCACGGTTGAACAATTATGATCAAGAAGTGATCCTAGAACAACCTACGTCAAGCATTACTCCAACACCGTGTTCACTTCCCGGACCCCACCGAGAAGAGACCATCACGGTTACACACTCAGTGAATTCATTTTAATTAAGTTAAGTTCAAGTCTTCTACAACCGGACATTAACAAATTCCCATCTGCCCATAACCGTGGGCACGACTTTCGAAAGATCATAACCCTGCAGGGGTGTCCCAACTTAGCCCATCACAAGCTCTCACGGTCAACGAAGGATATTCCTTCTCCCAAGACAATCCGATCAGACTCGGAATCTCGGTTACAAGACATCTCGACAATGGTAAAACTAAACCAGCAACACCACTCAGATGTGCCGACAAATCCCGATAGGAGCTGCACATATCTCATTCTCAGGGCACACCGGATGAG
This sequence comes from Triticum urartu, assembly GCF_003073215.2. NCBI lineage: Eukaryota > Viridiplantae > Streptophyta > Magnoliopsida > Poales > Poaceae > Triticum > Triticum urartu. Next base: position 15,321 of record NW_024113814.1, read on the forward strand.
CCAGACGTCGGGTAGGCCAGCCCAGAGTTGCCCCTGGTAGCCCCGGACATCGCTTAGTTGGACCAACACTTAGAGAAGCACTGGCCCGGGGGGGTTAAAATAAAGATGGCCCTTGAGTCCGTGAAACCCAAGGGAAAAAGGCTAGGTGGCGAATGGTAAAACCTATGTTGGGCATTGCTGGAGGAGTTTTATTCAAGGCGAACTGTCGAGGGGTTCCCATTATAACCCAACCGTGTAAGGAACGCAAAATCCGGGAACATAACACCGATATGACGGAAACTAGGGCGGCAAGAGTGGAACAAAACACCAGGCATAAGGTCGAGCCTTCCACCCTTTACCAAGTATATAGGTGCATTAAGATAGACAAGATATAATAATGATATCCCAACAATAAACAAGTTCCAAACAAGGAACAAACTCCAATCTTCACCTGCAACTAGCAACGCTATAAGAGGGGCTGAGCAAAGCGGTAACATAGGCAAACAACGGTTTGCTAGGACATGGTGGGTTAGAGGTTTGACATGGCAATATGGGAGGCATGATAAGCAAGTGGTAGGTATCGTAGCATAGGCATAGCAAAAGAGCGAGCATCTAGCAAGCAAAGATAGAAGTGATTTCGAGGGTATGGTCATCTTGCCTGCAAAGTTCTCTGAGTTGGCTTGATCCTCGTAAGTGTACTCAACGGGCTCCTCGATCACGTACTCGTCTCCCGGCTCTATCCAAAACAAGACAACAAGCAAAAGGGAACACAATCAACCACGTGCAATGCTCAAACAACATGATGCAAACATGGTATGATATGCGGGATGCGATATGCGATGCATATGCATGATTTGGAAAGGAATGATTGAACCTGGCCTCTACATGGAAATCCAAGAGTGCCACTGGAAATAGGAGTTGATTTCGGTCGAAATCGATATAAAGATCACCGGAATCGGATGCACGGTTTGGAAATGGCAAGCAAAACAAATATGACACCGGTCTGCGATTAACAGCAAGTAGCCTTCTAAATGCATCACGATAATTAAGCTACTGCACTCAAACATAGCAACAAAGTACATGGCAGGGATCCACTCAAGATGCTTGACAAAAGATGAGCACTGAGCTACGGCTAATTCACTCAATAGCAGGTTCAAACAAGCATGGCAAAAGTGCAAATGATAACAGGTTACAAACTTAGTGAAATAATTAACAAGTCTGGAATTTAACATCAGGAAGCAATGTTTAGAGCACGATAACAACATGCTACAGGAACATATCATGGCAAAGCAAAGCATGGCATGAAGCTACTCAAAGCATACAACAAAAGTCCCTTAGTGACCATGAGCCAAAAGGGATCAGAAAATACAATTGCAAGCATGTGAACATAGCAATTAACGAACACAGATTCAGACTTAGTGAAAAACTAGAACATGGCAAAACAGTTAACAAGTAGGCATGTTTACGAGCTCGATGCACTCACTACAAGGCAAGACATGACAAACTAAGCATACACCCAGCAAGTAGACATGGCATAGAAGCTATACATGGCAAGAGAAGCATCATAGCATGCACGGATCAACAACAACAAGCTCGGCAAAATTGCTAAACATGTTAACAATCTGCCAGGAACATTTTATAGCAAAAGTAGAGCTCGATTGACTCAAGCTAGGGTGCTCCATAAATGCAAACAAATACATGAATGGATAGAGCACCACAATATCTACAAAACATCCTTACTGATCATGCTCAAAAGATGCACGGATCACTAGGAATCAACATGAACATATGGCATAACAATTATAACAAGACAAGGACTTAGAATATTTGTAAGTCCCTGAAATCAGCAACATTGAGTAAGCTACTTTGCATGCTCGTGCTAGTCACCATGACGATCACAAAAATACATGGCACATACCACTGTAAAGATAACATGGCATACTACAAAACACATGTAGAGATCAGGATCATAGCATGCACACATTAATCATGGCAAAAATGACAAAAGTGCATTTGCTGAAACAGATCTGAAACTATCATCACATAGCCCTCTTCCAACAGTATTTCGGGCATCAAGATGAGCTCAAATGAAAATGATGCAATGAGATGAAATGGAGTACTCGTCGAGACGAACATTTCATATGCTACACGCGCGAATCGGAGCAACGGTGATGAAGTTATGCTGCGTCAAAGTATGCAAAATATTAGGGTTTCGGGGGGGGAAGTCAACCGAGGGGATTTCCAGATCCAGATCAGATCGGGCCGATGCACTGTAGCACGCACGTGAACCGAGGATCGACGGCGCCGGAGCTATTCACCAGAGGCGCGGTACTTGCCGGTCTTGAGAGGCCGGGGCGGCGCCGGCGTTCGGGCGGCAAGGGGCGACAGCCGCAGGGTCGAGGGACGAGACGACGGGGCCCGGCGAGGTGCGGCTGCCTCGGGGCGGCACTGGCGGAGCTCGCCGGAGCTCGGTGGCCGGCGATGGCGGCGAAGGGCGGAGCCGGGCGGCGCGGTTGGTGGCGTGGGAGGAAGGCGCGGGGCGACGCGGATCTGAGCCGCGAGGGCCGGTTGCGGGCTCCCGCGGGTCGCGGCGGCGGCGGGCGCCGGTTGCCATGTGGCGCAAGCCGATAGGGCGCGGGCGGCGGCGGCGGCTTGTCCTGCTGGATTCAGACACGTCCGGCGCGGGGCAAGGGAAATAATAGGGTTAGGGGGGAGAGGAGACCCGGGATTTCGTTGAAGTGGTCTTTATATAGAGGTAGAGGGAGCTAGGAAGCTCCAAATGAGGTGCGGTTTGCGGCCACACGATCGTGATCGAACGGCCTAGGTGATGGAGGAGGTTTAGGTGGGTCTTGGGCCACTTTGGAGAGGTGTTGGGCTGCAACACACACGAGGCCTTTTCGGTCCCTCGGTTAACCGTTGGAGTATCAAACGAAGTCCAAATGGCACGAAACTTGACAGGCGGTCTACCGATAGTAATCCAAGGCTGCATGACAAGTCTGGGTCCAATCCTAAAACGGTTAGCACCCACACACGAAAAGAGGTAGAAAGGGACACCGGAAGACATAGGAGCGAATGCAAAACGGACAACGGGGAAAATGCTCGGATGCATGCGACGAACACGTATACAAATGCAATGCACATGATGACATGATATGAGATGCATGACAAAGACAAAACACATGGAGACAAAAACCCGACAACGAGGAAATAAAATAACTTAGTACCGGAAACGGCAAGAGTTGGAATACAAATAAGGTAGGTTACATCCGGGGTGTTACAACACTCCACCACTACGAAAGGATCTCGTCCCGAGATCTAGGAATGGAAAAAATCCGGGTACTCAGAATGGAGGTGATCCTCGCGTTGCCAGGTGGCTTCACGGTCGGAATGATGTGACCACTTGACTTTCAGGAATTTGATAGACTTGTTGCGAGTATTGCGCTCAGTTTCTTCAAGAATAGCAACTGGGTGCTCACGATAAGACAAGTCTTCTTGAAGATCAATGTCTTCGAAGTTGACGGTGCAGTCAGGAGTCTTGAAGCACTTGCGGAGTTGAGACACGTGAAACACGTCGTGCACGTTTGCAAAGTTAGATGGAAACTCAAGTTGATAGGCGAGATCGCCTCTTTTGCTGATGATCTTGAAAGGACCCACGTATCTAGGGGAAAGCTTCCCTTTGATACTGAAGTGACAAGTACCTTTCATTGGAGAGACGCGGAGGTAGACATGGTCTCCGTTCTCGAAAGCCAAGTCACGATGCTTACTATCATAGTAACTCTTCTGGCGTGATTGCGCGGCTTTGAGATTATCACGAATGACTTTGCACATTTCTTCAGCCTCTATGATCAAGTCATTTCCAAGAAGTTGACGTTCACCAGTTTCTGGCCAGTTAAGAGGAGTACGACACTTCCTGCCATAGAGAATCTCAAATAGGGCCTTGCCCGAACTCGCTTGGAAGCTGTTGTTGTAGGAGAACTTGGCATATGGAAGACAATCTTCCCACTTCATACCGAAAGAGATGACGCAAGCCCTGAGCATATCTTCAAGAATTTGATTAACTCGCTCGACTTGGCCACTAGTTTGAGGATGAAAAGCTGTGCTGAAGCGAATGTTGGTGCCCATGGCCTTCTGAAAAGAATCCCAGAACTTTGAGGTTAAGATGCTACCACGATCTGAAGATATCAACTGCGGAATGTCGTGCAGAGAGACAATCCTGGAGGTATATAGCTCTGCCAACTGAGCTGCTATGATAGATTCTTTGATAGGAAGAAAATGAGCCACTTTAGTGAGTTTTTCGATGACAATGAAGATAGCATCATTGCCACGCTTGGACTTTGGAAATCCAGTCACGAAGTCCATCTCAATATGGTCAAACTTCCATTCTGGAATGGCAAGAGGTTGGAGGAGACCAGCTGGTCGTTGGTGTTCTGCTTTAACTCTTCTGCAGACATCACATTCATTCACGAACTGAGCAATCTCGCGCTTCATTCGAGTCCACCAATACGACTGCTTGAGATCATGGTACATCTTTGTACTTCCAGGGTGGATAGAGAGGAGTGAATTGTGAGCCTCGTTCATAATGACTTTGCGAAGGTCACCTTTAGGCAAAACAATGCGATCCTCGAAGAATAGAGTATCCTTGTCATCAAGGCGATAGCACTTGTACTTGGGTTTACTCTTGGCAATCCCAATCTTCACCTTCTTCACCATAGCATCAACAAGTTGAGCCTCATGAATCTGATCTTCCAAAGTAGGAGAGACTTGGAGGTTGGTGAGGAAACCTTGAGGAACAACTTGAAGGTTGAGTTTGCGGAAAGCTTCACAAAGCTCTGAAAGCACAAGTGCTCCCTAGGTGGTTTTGATAATTGATGACAACATATCTCTTGTTGGACTAACATTTCTATCTAGCATGTTTCAGATAAGTTCAACAATGGAGTGGCATGGACTAAAGGTTGTGGGAACTCCTTCAAGATGATAAGGACAAAGGATTGGCTAAAGCTTAAAGCTCAAGACTCTTCATTTTACATTTTAGTGATCCAAGATCACATTGAGTCCATAGGAAAAGCCAATACTATCAAGGAGGGATGAGGTGTTGCTTAATGAGCCTCTTGCTTCATGTGCTTAGTGATATGCTCCAAAACCCTCAACTACTTTCCCACTTCCACATATGACCTAAACCCAAAGCCAAACTCGGACCTACCGATTATTCCTATCCGACGCCACCGAGTTTCACCTATCATAGCCACTGCCAGAAACCCTAATCAGTTCGGTCTCACCGATGGGATCTCGGTCTCACCGAGATGGGCTTGCAAACTCTCTGTTACCTATTGCAATATTTTCGGTCCCACCGAGATATGCAATCGGTCCCACCGAGTTTGAGTAATCGGTCAAACCGAGTTTTGGATTTACCCTAACCCTAGCACATCGGTCCGACCGAGTTGATCCAGTCGGTCCCACCGAAAATCTCTAACGGTCACTAGGTTTCCTATTTCGGTCTGACCGAGTTTGTTGATTCGGTCCCACCGAGATTGGTAAATCGTGTGTAACGGTTGGATTTTGTGTGGAGGCTATATATACCCCTCCACCTCCTCTTCATTCGTTGAGAGAGCCATCAGACTAAGCCTACACTTCCAGCATCCTATTTCTGAGAGAGAACTACCTACTCATGTGTTGAGGCCAAGATATTCCATTCCTACCATATGAATCTTGATCTCTAGCTTTCCCCAAGTTGCTTTCCACTCAAACCTTCTTTCCACCAGATCCAAATCCTATGAGAGAGAGTTGAGTGTTGGGGATACTATCATCTGAAGCACAAGAGCAAGGAGTTCATTACCTACACACCATTTGTTACTTCTTGGAGAGTGGTGTCTCCTAGATTGGCTAGGTGTTACTTGGGAGCCTCCGACAAGATTGTGGAGTTGAACCAAGGAGTTTGTAAGGGCAAGGAGATCGCCTACTTTGTGAAGATCTACCGCTAGTGAGGCAAGTCCTTCGTGGGCGATGGCCATGGTGGGATAGACAAGGTTGCTTCTTCGTGGACCCTTCGTGGGTGGTTGCTTCTTCGTGGACCCTTCGTGGGTGGAGCCCTCCGTGGACTCGCGCAACCATTACCCTTCGTGGGTGGAGCCCTCCGTGGACTCGCGCAACCGTTACCCTTCGTGGGTTGAAGTCTCCATCAACGTGGATGTAGGATAGCACCACCTATCCGAACCACGGGAAAAACATCCGTGTCTCCAATTGCGTTTGAATTCTCCAAACCCTTCCCCTTACATTCTTGCAAGTTGCATGCTTTACATTCTGTTGCCCATATACTCTTTGCATGCTTGCTTGATATGTATTGTGTATGTTGAAATTGTGCCTAAAACTCCACTCAAACCAAAAAGGCCTAAAAATTGCAACTTTAGCACTAAGTGTCTAATCACCCCCCCCCTCTAGACACATCTACTTCTAGATCCTACAAGTGGTATCAGAGCTTTGGTCTCCATTGCCTTGGTTTAATCACCATTGGAGGAAGATGGATGTGTCTACCTTAGGGAGTCTTAGACATAGAGTGCCTATTCTTGACGGAGAGTATTTTCATGAGTGGAAAAATGAGATGCTTGTAATTTTCAATCAATATCATTTGAACAAGTATATTGCTAGCCCTTGTGCACCTCATATTGATCCTTTGCATCCTACCCTAGATGAAGATATTGACATGATTCGCAATCTTAGAACTATTGAGCTCATCATTAGAGGATTGCCCAAAAATTTGATCGCTAGTTTGCCTACTCTTAATTGTGCCTATACTATATGGAAATTTCTTGAGGAACGATTTCCCGATCATTCCTTGAAAACTTTGGATGAAATTCTCCATAAATCTATTGCCTTAAGTAAGATGAACTCTAGTGATCCTAGTTTTGGTAATTGTCTATTTGAACTTACCAATCTTAAGCATGCTAAAGGAGATGTTGGAATCATTAGTGATATCATATTCGAAGCTATAAGAATTCATAAAAGTGACCACTTTGATGATCATTTATCTAATGAATTACCCTCTCTAGGAAATGATGAGTCACAAGATCATGATGAACATGGATACTATGATGATGATGATGATGATAGTGACTTCGATCTTGATGATGCAATGAGACATTTTGGTCTTATGGAAAATCTTCGGGGATATGAATCAGGAGGAAAGGAATGGGTTCTTGATAGTGGATGTACTGATCATATGACCGGAGATGAAGAGATGTTTCGTGAGCTTGCTGAAAATGACGGCCCTCAAAAATATGTCACCTTTGGTGATAATTCAAAGGGTAAAGTGGTTGGCCTTGGTAAGGTGGCCATCTCACATGATAGTTCCATTCAAAATGTCATGCTCGTTGAATCTCTCGGCTACAACTTACTTTCAGTATCTAGACTTGCTGATTTCGGTTTGAATGTCCTATTTACTGAGGTAGATTGCCAAGTATTTCGTCGAGACAATCATAAATTGGTCTTTACCGGTATGCGTAGAGGTGATCTTTACATTGTCGATTTCTCTAAAAAGGCACAACCTAAAACTTGCTTTGTTGCTAAATCCTTAAAAGGTTGGTTGTGGCATAGACGACTAGGTCACGTTGGCATGAGAAACCTTGACAAGCTTATTAGAGGAAATCATATCCTTGGAGTTAACAATGTCATATTTGATAAGGATAGACTTTGTAGTGCTTGTCAAGCAGGTAAACAGGTTGGAGGAAGGCATCCCGTGAAGAACATCATGACCACAAGAAGGCCACTCGAGCTACTTCATATGGATCTTTTTGGTCCCAACGCCTACAAGAGTCTCGGTGGAAATTCTTTTGGTCTAGTTATAGTTGATGATTTTTCAAGATTTACGTGGGTGTTCTTTCTTAATGACAAGTCGCAGGTCCAGAAGATCTTCAGAAACTTCGCTAGGAAGGCCCAAAATCAGTTTGACGTGAAGATCAAGAAGGTTCGGAGTGACAACGGAACGGAGTTCAAGAACGCAAATGTGGACACCTTTCTTGACGAAGAAGGGATTTCACACGAGTTCTCGGCTACGTACACACCTCAACAAAATGGAGTTGTTGAGAGGAAGAACCGGACGCTCATCGAAATGGCAAGAACGATGCTTGATGAATACAAGACGCTGAAGCACTTTTGGGCAGAAGCGGTTGAGACAGCTTGTCACGCAACAAATCGCTTATATCTTCACAAGCTACTCGGCAAGACGGCATACGAGCTTCTCACCGGTAACAAACCCCAAGTTGGATACTTTCGAGTATTCGGCTCAAAGTGCTACATTCTTGATAAGCATCGTCGTTCAAAGTTTGCTCCTAAATCTCATGAAGGTTTTCTACTTGGTTATGGATCAAACTCTCACACTTACCGTGTCTACAACAATTTCACCCGAAAGGTTGAAGAGATGGTAGATGTGAAGTTTGATGAATCTAATGGCTCGCAAGTAGAGCAATTGCCAATTGATGTAGGAGACAAAGACCCTTCAGAAGCAATCCAAGACTTGTCCATTGGCAAAATTCGTCCAACGGAGGTGAAGGAGAGTACTTCATCCGTCAAAGTGGAAGCTTCTACTTCACGACAAGGTGAACCAAGAATCGACACGGAAGCATCCACAAGTGGGACACACCAAGATGAAGAAGACAAGGAAATGCATCAAGACAAACATTAACAACCTCTTTCTCCACCACGACAAGAGAACGACGACGTCAACAATGAAGAAGGCCAAGAAGAAGAACAAGATGAATAAGATGTTCAACGAAGACCCAAGCAAAAGCTCTCACGAGTTCGAGCAAGAATTGCCAAAGATCATCCCGTCGAGCAAATCCTCAATGATATACAAACCGGGAGAATCACTCGCTCAAAAACTCGTTTAGCTAACTTTTGTGAAAACTATTCATTCATCTCTAGCATTGAACCTATGAAGGTTGAAGAAGCATTGGAAGATCCGGATTGGATAAACGCTATGCATGAAGAGCTACACAATTTTGAGAGAAACCAAGTTTGGACATTGGTTGAGAAGCCCGACAACAACCACAACATCATTGGTACCAAATGGGTGTTTCGCAACAAGCAAGATGAAGATGGACAAGTGGTTCGCAACAAAGCACGTCTCGTCGCCCAAGGGTACACACAAGTCGAAGGTATGGACTATGGTGAGACATATGCTCCCGTTGCTAGACTTGAGTCCATTCGCATCTTACTTGCCTATGCTAATCACCATAATATCACCTTGTACCAAATGGACTTTAAAAGTGCTTTTCTAAATGGT
>NW_024113815.1:0-9465 GCF_003073215.2 Triticum urartu
TTTCTTCCAATCCGGCTGTGGCCGCGTCCGTCCACTCAAAGTGTTCGGTGCGCCGAAGGAGGCGATAAAGGGGTAAAGCCTTTTCTCCCAAGCGGGAGATAAAGCGGCTTAGAGCCGCCACGCATCCAGTTAGCTTATGGATTTGTTTGAGGTCTGTTGGGGTAGCCAACTGTGACAACGCTCGGATTTTGGCTGGATTAGCTTCGATACCTCTACTGGAGACAATAAATCCCAGGAGCTTTCCGGCTGGTACGCCGAAAACGCATTTTTCCGGATTGAACTTGATGTCATATGTTCGGAGGTTGTCGAATGTGAGCCTCAAGTCGTCTATCAAAGAGTCGACGTGTTTGGTTTTGACGACCACATCGTCTATGTATGCCTCTACTGTTTTGCCAATTTGTTTCTCCAGGCATGTCTGAATCATGCGCTGATATGTTGTGCCGGCATTTTTGAGCCCAAAAAGCATTGTGTTGAAACAGAAGGGGCCGTTTGGTGTGATGAATGCCATTGCGGCTTGGTCAGACTCCGCCATCTTGATTTGGTGGTAACTGGAGTATGCGTCGAGGAAACACAATGACTCGTGTCCTGCGGTAGCATCAATGATTTGATCGATGCGTGGGAGGGGGAAGGGATCCTTTGGGCAAGCTTTATTGAGGTCTTTGAAATCGACGCAAAGGCGCCAGGATTTGTCCTTCTTTGGTACCATCACTAGGTTTGCTAGCCAGTCCGGATGTTTTATTTCTCTGATGAATCCGGCCTCCAATAGCTTGGCAAGTTCTTCTCCCATGGCCTATCTCTTAGGTTCGTAGAAACGCTGAAGAGCTTGCTTGACCGGCTTGAATCCGTTTAGGATATTGAGGCTATGCTCGGCCAGCCTGCGTGGGATTCCTGGCATGTCTGAAGGATGCCAGGCGAATATGTCCCAATTCTCGCACAGGAACTCTCGTAGTGCGGCGTCCACAGCGGGGTTTAACTGTGCCTCGATGGAGGCTGTTTTGGTAGGGTCCGTTGGGTGGACTTGGAATTTTACTATTTCATCCGCTGGTTTAAAGGAGGTGGACTTGGATCTCTTGTCGAGTATCACATCGTCCCTGTCCACTGTGGAGCGTAGCGTGGTTAACTCCTCGGCCGAGAGGGCTTCGGATAATGCCTCGAGGGCTAATGCCGCTGCTTTGTTTTCGGTGCGGAGTGCTGTGTCCGGATCACTGGCGAGAGTGATGATTCTGTTGGGTCCAGGCATTTTAAGCTTCATGTACCCATAATGGGGTACGACTTGGAAGATTGTGAACGCCTCCCGTCCTAAAAGAGCGTGATAGCCACTGCTGAAGGGGGCCACTTGGAATGTAATTTCTTCGGACCTATAATTGTCCGTCGTGCCGAATACCACATCTAGTGTGATTTTCCCAGCACAGCGTGCTTCCCGACTGGGGATAATTCCTCTAAAGGTTCTGCTACTTTGCTCGATGTGGTTTCAGTCTATTTCCATCTTTTGAAGGGTTTCCTCATAGATGAGGTTTAGTCCGCTGCCGCCGTCCATGAGTACTTTGGTGATTCGAAAGCCATCCACGATTGGACTAAGGACCAGTGCGGCTGGTGCTCGGGCTGTTCAGAATTTGGGTTCATCACTGGCATTGAAGGTAATAGCCGTGTCACTCCATGGATTTGTTGCTGCTACATGGCAGATTTCGGCCATGCTGTGGAGTGTTCCCTTGTGCCTGTTATTTGACGCAAAGGTCTGAACAATGTTAACACCGTATTGTTATCCACTGGATGGTGCTCTGTGGTATGTGGGATAAGAAGATCCTCACCACTTTTGGCCACCTGCCGGAGTATCCAACATGCTCTAAGGCTGTGCGTTGGTATCATATCCGTCGTGCTATGAATTTTGCAGGGTCCGTTGAGCCATCCCTCCAGTACAGTTCCTTGCCCCGTAGAGGGTTTTTGCTTTTTGGTAGTTAACCCGGGTGTATTGTGATAATGCACCCTTTTATTTCGGACTGGGTTTGTGTTCAAGTCCGGGTTATCCCAAAAGTTTGTTTCGGGTTTCCAGGCACTTTCCATCGCATAGTACTTTCGTAATATGGACGCCAAGTCAGCTAAGCGTGTTATCTCACGGCGATTTATGGCGTTAAGGATTCCCTTGTCCGTGCACTTATTGCGGAAAAATAAGATTGCGTCTTCCTCGCGACAGTCCTTAACCTTGTTCATCGCAAGGAGGAATCTAGCCCAGTAATGATGTACTGTTTCCTGGGGCTCTTGCCTGATATGGGAAAGGTCGCTTGTGTTTGGGTGGGTGGGTGGAATTGAATCCAAACCCCTACCCGATCTGGGATCCAGGGGCCGAGGAGTTTCCAATTTTGGAAGTTCCAGTTCCGGGATGTTACCCACTAATCCTGGTCTGCTGCCTGACTCTAAGTTCAGGGATTGGAAGTTGTCCTCCCGCGAACGGGCGTCCGGATCAGAGAGCTCGGGAATCCGGACATATTTGGTCCTCGGGATAGAGGAAAGGTCACCGCATTGTTCCTCCACCACTGCAATATGATGGGTGACCGGTAGAGAATTAATCTCCCTTTGATCGGGTTTAAGCCCAATCTGATCATAGTCCGTAGCGACTCCCAAAGCGGCGATGGGATCCAAGAGCTCGTTTAAGGAGGAGAGCTCCATTGGATCCATCTGTTCGGCGAGTGCCGATTTGACGTGGAGGCTGTTTTTGATGACCCGAGAATTCATCGTCGGCGCGGCGGCCGAACAGGCAGTCATAATGAACCCGCCTAGCCGGAGAGTTTGGCCGACAGCCAAAGCTCCCCCAACAGTAGTACCGTCTTTAAAGACGAGGCGAGACATCCTTCCTTCTGGCGACAACACAGAGGAACTCTTAATGAAAGCACCAATGTCGGTGTCAAAACCGGCGGATCTCGGGTAGGGGTCCCGAACTGTGCGTCTAAGGCGGATGGTAACATGAGGCGGGGGACACAATGTTTTACCCAGGTTCGGGCCCTCTTGATGGAGGTAAAACCCTACGTCCTGCTTGATTAATATTGATGATATGGGTAGTACAAGAGTAGATCTACCATGAGATCAGAGAGGCTAAACACTAGAAGCTAGACTATGGTATGATTGTATGTTGTCCTACGGACTAAAAACCCTCCGGTTTATATAGACACCGAAGGGGCTAGGGTTACACAAGGTCAGTTACAAAGGAGGAGATATACATATCCGTATTGCCTAGCTTGCCTTCCATGCCAAGTAGCGTCCCATCCGGACACGAGACGAAGTCTTCAATCTTTTATCTTCATAGTCCAATAGTCCAGCCAAAGGATATAATCCGGCTGTCCGGATACCCCCTAATCCAGGACTCCCTCAGATTCCCAACAGCATGTACCAGCCAACTGCACTTGCTCCAAGGTAGTCCTATGTTGCACCACGTCTGCCTCCCCCACCAACTAGGCAGCCAAGACTTCCAGCTCCACCACCCCGAGCTCCTGTTCCCACTCCCAATAATGGTCTGTGCTTCAGGTGTGGTCAACCAGGACACCGTGCTAGGGAATGCAACCAGAACCAGAATCAACTAGCCCTTCCTGCAGCCGGTCGTGGAAGCAACCAGCCCCGCAACAACAATGCCAAGTCTTATGGTCGTGTTCATGCCAACCACGTTGATCTCACTGAAGTTCTAGACCAGCCTGCTACTATGATGGGTACACTCCTCATAAATTCTATACCAGCATCCGTTTTATTTGATAGAGGAGCATCGCATTCATTCATATCAGCTGAGTTTGCATTCAAGCATGGCATTAAATATGAAGAGATGAACACTGCGATAGTGGTACACACTCCTGCGGGCCAATGTCAAACCTCTATGGTTAGTCACAACGTTCCCGTTGAAATTGAAGGACTGGAATTCCTTGTCTCTCCCATCGTACTGAAGTCCTGTTGCATTGACCTCATTCTGGGAATGGATTGGTTGAAAGCGCATACTGCTTCTATAGTTTGCGCCACTATGACCGTCCATCTACTACACCCTTCTGATGAAATAATTACTTACCAAGATCATCTAGTTCAGAATGCCGAGGCACGGCTTTATGCCTTGAATGCATTGAATGCTGCACCACTCGAGGGCATTGAAAACATTCCCGTTGTTCGCGAATTCCAAGACGTCCAGGGATTCCCCCTGCTAGAGCTGTCGAATTCATCATCGACTTGAAACCAAGCACCACTCCTATAGCCAAACACCCTACAAGATGTCGCCGCATGAACTCATTGACCTTAAGGAGGAAATCAACAAATCTCTTCGCAAAGGTTTCATTCGCCCTAGTTTCTCTCCTTGGGGAGCACCTTCTCTCTTTGTTAAGAAGAAGGATGGGACAAACCGATTGGTCCAAGATTATCGACCTATTAACCAAGCCACCATTCAGAACAAATATCCCCTCCCTCGGATCATTGATTTGTTTGATCAGCTGGCTGGATCATCAGTGTTCTCCAAACTCAACTTGAGGTTGGGTTGCCACCAGATCCGTGTTCGTGAAGAGGATATCCCAAAGACCACCTTCGTGACTCGATATGGGTCATACGAGTACACCGTCATGTCATTCGGCTTAACGAATGCTCCAGCCACCTTCTCTCGTATGATGAACTACATATTCATGGATTACCTTGACAAGTTTGTCATGGTTTATATGGACGATATCCTTGTATTTTCCAAGAACAAAGAAGAACATGCTGAGAATCTTCGTCTTGTGCTGGAAAAGCTTTGAGAGCATCAACTCTACGCTAAGTATTCCAAGTGTGAACTCTGGCTACCCAAAGTAACCTATCTTGGGCATGTCATCTCTAAGGATGGTATTGCTGTCAACCCTGAACGAGTTCAGGCTGTTCTCGATTGGACTCCTCCGAAGAATGTCAAGCAGGTCAGAAGTTTTCTTGGACTCGCCAGCTATTGCCGTCGATTTGTCGAGAACTTCTCCAAGATCAGGCCTCTGACTAACCTATTGCACAAGGGTGTCAAGTTTCAATGGACAGACAAGTGTCAGGAAAGTTTCCAGGCACTCAAAGACAAGTTGAGTTTTGCCCCAGTGCTTCCTCCACCTGATACTAAGAAGGACTTCGTCATTTACTGCGACGCTTCCTGTCAAGGATTAAGGTGTGTCCTAATGCAAGAGCGCAGAGTGATTGCTTATGCCTCTCATCAACTGCGCCCTCATGAAGAGAACTGCCCAGTTCATGATCTCGAGCTTGCTGTTGTCATTCATCCACTGAAGTAGTGGCGACATTACCATCTTGGTAATCGTTGCGAGATCTTCACCGACCACCAAAGTCTGAAGTATCCGTTTACTCAGCCAGACCTAAACCTCTGTCAGCAGAGATGGATGGAGACTGTTGCAAACTTTGACTTGGGTATTTCTTATACACCGGGCAAGGCTAATGTAATGGCTCATGCCTTGAGCCGTAAGTCTTACTGCAACCATCTCGAGGTTCGCAAAGTTCAGCCCTCGCTTGTTGAAGAATTCAGAAAGCCGAACCTCCATATTGTCCCCCCTGGTGCACTCGCTCCCCATCCTAAGGAGTTTCGCAAGATGAACCTCCGTGTTGTTTCCCAGGGTTCCCTCAATACCCTGGCTGTCGAACCAGATCTCTTTGACTCCATCAAGAGAATTCAGGGATATGACTCTCAAGCCCACAAGATTAAGCGCTACCTCGCGGAAGGAAAGCCCTCATTCTTCACCATTGCTGATGATGGCACCTTGTACTTCAAGGGCCGCCTAGTGGTGCCATGTTCAGAGGAAAGCCAGGATATGACACAGGAGGTTATGAAAGAGGCTCATGATACGCCTTTGTCTATTCATCCCGGTAGTACAAAGATGTACCAGGACATCCGTCAAAGATTCTGGTGGTCTAATATGAAGCAAGACATTGCTCGATATGTTGCTGAGTGTGACGTTTGCCGTCGTATCAAAGCAGAACATCAAAAGCCTGCTCGAACTCTGCAACCTATCTCTATTCCTGAATGGAAATGGGACCATGTCGAGATGGACTTCGTCATCGGATTTCCCAAATAGCAGAAAGGTAATGATGCTATTCTTGTCGGCATTGACCGGCTTTCTAAGGTTGCACATTTTCTGGCGGTCAAAGAAACAATCACTGCTAGTCAGCTTGCAACTCTCTACATGTCTAGAATTGTTTCCCTTCATGGTATTCCACTAGTTATCAGTTCAGACCATGGCAGCTTGTTCACTTCAAGATTTTGGGCAAGTTTCCAAGAAGCTATGGGCACTCATCTGTCGTTCAGTACTACGTTTCATCCTCAGTCGCAAGGTCAAGTTGAACGTGTCAACCAAGTTCTCGAAGACATGCTTCGAGCTTGTGTAGTTTCCTTCGGCAAGAAATGGGAGGAATCTCTTAGGAATCTCTTCCATATGCCGAGTTCTCTTATAATAATAGCTATCAAGCTAGTCTGAAGATGTCCCCCTTCGAAGTGCTATATGGACGAAAGTGTCGAACCCCTCTGAACTGGTCAGAAACTGGGGAACGTCCACTCTTTGGTCCGGATATTATCCAACAGGCCGAAGAACAAGTTCGCATTATTCGCGAGAATCTCAAGACTGCTCAGTCACGTCAGAAAAGTCAGTATGACCGTCATCACCAAGACATGGTCTATCAACCTGGCGAAAAGGCTTATCTTCGAGTTACACCAATGAAGGGTGCACACCGCTTCGGGATCAAGGAAAGCTAGCTCCCCGCTATATTGGTCCTTTCACTATTCTCGAAAGGCGTGGAAAAGTGGCATATCAACTGGAGCTTCCGCCGAACCTTTCTCAGGTTCACGATGTGTTCCATGTGTCACAACTCCGACGCTGCTTCAAGGACCCAATCCGAGCAGTGGATCATGAAGTGCTTGAATTGCAACAGGAGCCTCTCCTATAAAGAGCATCCGGTCCGCATTCTCGACCAAGCTGAACGCCGCACACGTCAGAAGGCGATCAAATTCCTCAAAGTCCAGTGGTCGAATCACTCTGAAGACGAAGCCACTTGGGAACGCGAGGATCGCCTGCGTGATGAATACCCCGCGTTGTTTCCTTCTACCTCCTAAATCTCGGGACGAGATTTCTTGTAGTGGAGGAGATTTGTAACGCCCGGATAATCTTGCTACAGTAATCCCACGCTAATCATGCCACGTCATCCCTATTACTGTTGCTAAACGTCCGTTAGTTCAAACCGCGTCAAATTCAAATTTAAATTTTTTGTCGGCAATAAAAGTTTTCAAAAATTTAAACAAAAATGTTCGGTGGTTGCCATATATTACAAAGGTAATTATGGTGCCACAAACACATTTTTATAAAATGGCTAAATGGTTTAAAATGATTTAAACAGAAAAGAAAGAAATAATAAAAGAAAACAGAAAACAGAAACAGAAAACAAAATAAAAAAAAGGAGAACGACCCCCCCCTCCCCTCGCTGGGCTTCGGCCCAGCCGGCCACCAGGCAGCCGGCCACCCCACTAGGCCGGCCCACCTCCCCTCCTACTAACCCCACCCCGACCGAAACCCTAACTCCCCTCCCGCACGATCCCCACCCCACTCTCTCGTCCCTCTCGCCCCCGATCTGGATCGGGGCTCAACCCCGACCGCGCCTCGCCGCAGTCGCCGTTGCCGCCCGTGGATTCCGCGGCCCGCTGCCCGCTGCCAAGCTTCGTCGCCGGATCCGTGGCCTCCTCGTCTCCTCCTCACGCTGCCTCGACCACGCCTCCTCGCCGGACGCCATCGCCGTTGTCATCTCCAACGACGCCGCCGTCCCCGTCCTCCTCCCCGCGCCCACTGCCCGTGCCCTACTCCTCCTCTGTGAGCCCCCCTCCCTCCTATCTCTGCCGTGGTCGCGCCCTCTCCCCTCACGCCCGCGCGTTGCGCCCACCAGCCGGCCCCCGTCCTCCGCGCGCGCCCACCCTCGCCGTTTCCGCCGTCGCCGCATCGGCCATGGCCTCGTCCGCCGCTCACGCACGCACGCGCCCGCGCACGCCTGCACCACTCCGCATCGCCCCCGCTCACCGCTGCGTGCCCGGCCTCGCACGCCTCGCTGCCGCTGCCGCCAGTGTTGGCCACGCTCGCCTCGCCCCGGCTGCGGTCTCCCTCGCCAACCGTGCCGGGCCGTGCCTGCGCTGCTCCCGCGCCGCTGCTCGCCCCGGCGCGCGCCTCCCCTACTTCTTCATCGGCTTGCCCGCGCCGTCACCTGAACCGCGCCGCCTCTGCTCGTCCCGTGCCCCGCCTCTGGCCCCGCAGGCCACCGCCGCGCCGGCGGCCAACCCCGGCACCCCACCGCTCGCCGGCGACACCCACCGTGCCCTGGTTGCCTCGCCCCCCCGGACGGGCTTGACCCCGCACGGGGCGCCCGTAACCGCATCGCGGGCAACCGCACGCCCGCTATGGCCCTAGGCCACTGACCGAACGGGACCCACCCTGAAAAAAAAAGAAAAGGAATTAAAAATAAATAATAAATAAAATCATTAAATTAATTAATTAATTAAGGGATTAATTAACTTAATTAATCTTGCTTAATTAACCTAATTAATTAACTAAACTAATTAATCCTGATTAGATTAGTCTAAGCAGATAACTAAACCCTAATTAACATAAACAGTGTATGACAGGTGGGTCCCACTGGACCCACTGGTCAGGTTGACCAAGTCAACAGAGTTGACTGCTGATGTCAGCATGACATCATGCTGATGTCATTAATCTGTTTTTTTCGAATTAATTTAAATAATTAATTAAATTCCAGAAATTAATAAAATCTTTAGAAAATCATATCTTTTAATCCGTAACTCGGATTAAAATATTTTCAACATGAAAATTGCTCAGAACGGCGAGACGAATCCGGATACGCAGCCCGTTTATCCACCACCCATCCCTAGCATAGCGAACATGCAACTTTCCCCCTCCGGTTCACCGGTCCGAAAACGCGAAACACCGGGGGTACTTTCCCGGATGTCATCCCCTTTCATCGGTATCACCTACTACCGCGTTAGGGCACCTCTAACGCCGTTACTTGTCATGTCTTGCATCACTATGCCTATGCTTGCATTATATTTATTGTTTCTTCCCCCTCTTCTCTCGCTAGACACCGAGACCGACGCCGCTACTACCCAGTACGACTACGGTGTTGACGACCCCTCTCTCTTGCCAGAGCAACCAGGCAAGCCCCCCCTTTGATCACCAGATATCGCCTACTCTTCTCTATACTGCTTGCATTAGAGTAGTGTAGCATGTTACTGCTTCCCGTTAATCCTATACTGATGCATAGCCTGTCCTTGCTACTACTGTTGTTACCTTACCTGCAATCCTAATGCTTAGTATAGGATGCTAGTTTTTCATCAGTGGCCCTACATCCTTGTCCGTCTGCCATGCTATACTATCGGGCCGTGATCACTCGGGAGTTGATCACGGGTATATACTATATACTTTATACATGATACATGTG
>NW_024113816.1:0-9097 GCF_003073215.2 Triticum urartu
GGAGATCAAAGGAGCTATGTGATATTGGCCATATCATGTCACTATTATTATTTGATTGCATGTGATGTTTATCATGTTTTTGCATCTTGTTTACTTAGAACGACGGTAGTAAATAAGATGATCCCTCATAATAATTTCAATAAAGTGTTCCCCCTAACTGTGCACCGTTGCGACAGTTCGTTGTTTCGAAGCACCACGTGATGATCGGGTGTTAGATTCTAAACGTTCACATACAACGGGTGTAAGACAGATTTACACATGCAAACACTTAGGTTGACTTGACGAGCCTAGCATGTACAGACATGGCCTCGGAACACAGAAGACCGAAAGGTCGAGCATGAGTCGTATAGAAGATACGATCAACATGAAGATGTTCACCGATGTTGACTAGTCCATCTCACGTGATGATCGGACACGGCCTAGTTAACTCGGATCATGTTATACTTAGATTACAGGAGGGATGTTTATCTAAGTGGGAGTTCATTGAATAATTTGATTAGATGAACTTAATTATCATGAACTTAGTCTAAAATTTTACAATATGTCTTGTAGATCAAATGGCCAACGTAGTCCTCAACTTCAACGCGTTCTTAGAGAAAACCAAGCTAAAAGACAATGGCAGCAACTACACGGACTGGGTCCGGAACCTGAGGATCATCCTCATAGCTACCAAGAAATATTATGTCCTACAAGCACCGCTGGGTGATGCACCTGTTCTCCCTGCAGAACAAGACGTTATGAACGCTTGGCAGGCACGTACCGATGACTACTCCCTCGTTCAGTGCGGCATGCTTTACAGCTTAGAGCCGGGGCTCCAAAAGCGTTTTGAGAGACACGGAGCATATGAGATGTTCGAAGAGCTGAAAATGGTTTTCCAAGCTCATGCCCGGGTCGAGAGATATCAAGTCTCTGACAAGTTCTTCAGCTGTAAGATGGAGGAAAACAGTTCTGTCAGTGAGCACATACTCATTATTTCTGGGTTACATAACCGCTTGACTCAGCTAGGAGTTAATCTCCCAGATGACGCGGTCATTGACAGAATCCTTCAGTCGCTTCCACCGAGCTACAAGAGCTTTGTGATGAACTTCAATATGCAGGGGGTGGAAAAGACCATTCCTGAAGTATTTGCAATGCTGAAATCAGCAGAGGTAGAAGTCAAAAAGGAACATCAAGTGTTGATGGTGAATAAAACCACTAAGTTCAAGAAGGGCAAGGGAAAGAAAGCCTTCAAGAAGGACGGCAAGGGAGTTGCCGCGCCCGGCAAGCAAGCTACCGGGAAGAAGCCAAAGAATGGACCCAAGCCCGAGACTGAGTGCTTTTATTCCAAGGAAAGTGGTCACTGGAAGCGGAACTGCCCCAAATACTTAGCGGAGAAGAAGGCCGGTAAAACGAAAGGTATATGTGATATACATGTAATTGATGTGTATGTTGGGTTTCGTAGTAATTTCAAAAAAATTCCTACGCACACGCAAGATCATGTGATGCATAGCAACGAGAGGGGGAGTATGATCTACATACCTAGTAGATCGACAACGGAAGCGTTTAGTTGATGTAGTCGTACGTCTTCATGATCCGACCGATCAAGCACCGAAACTACGGCACCTCCGAGTTCGAGCACACGTTCAGCTCGATGATGATCCCCAGACTCTGATCCAGCAAAGTGTCGGGGAAGAGTTCCGTCAGCACGACGGCGTGGTGACGATCTTGATGTATTACAGCAGCAGGGCTTCGCCTAAACTCCGCTACAGTATTATCGAGGACTATGGTGGCTGGGGGCGCCGCACACGGCTAAGGACTAGATCACGTGGATCAACTTCTGTGTTCTAGGGTGTCTCTGCCTCAGTATATAAAGGACCAAAGGGGGGAGGCTGGCCGGCCACATAGGGCGCGCCAGGAGAGTCCTACTCCCTCTGGGAGTAGGATCCCCCCCCAATCCTAGTTGGAATAGGACTTGTGGAGGGGGGAAAAGAGAGAGGGGGCCGGCCCCCTCTCCTTGTCCAATTCGGACCAAGGGAGGGGAGGGGCGCGCGGCCCATGTAGGGCTGCCTCCTCTCTTTTCCACTAAGGCCCATCGTGGCCCATTTAGCTCCCGGGGGGTTCCGGTAACCTCCCGGTACTCCGGTAAAATCCCGATTTCACCCGGAACACTTCTGATATCCAAACATAGGCTTCCAATATATCAATCTTTATGTCTCGACCATTTAGAGACTCCTTGTCATGTCCGTGATCACATCCGGGACTCCGAACAACCTTCGGTACATCAAAATGCATAAACTCATAATATAACTGTCATCGTAACCTTAAGCGTGCGGACCCTACGGGTTCGAGAACAATGTAGACATGACCGAGACATGTCTCCAGTCAATAACCAATAGCGGGACCTGGATTCCCATATTGGCTCCTACATATTCTACGAAGATCTTTATCGGTCAGACCGCATAACAACATACGTCGTTCCTTTTGTCATCGGTATGTTACTTGCCCGAGATTCGATCGTCGGTATTCCAATACCTAGTTCAATCTCGTTGCTGGCAAGTCTCTTTACTCGTTCTATAATACATCATCCCGCAACTAACTCATTTAGTTGCAATGCTTGCAAGGCTTAAGTGATGTGCATTACCGAGAGGGCCCAGAGATACCTCTCCCATAATCGGAGTGACAAAACCTAATCTCGAAATACGCCAACCCAACATGTACCTTTGGAGACACCTGTAATACTCCTTTATAATCACCCAGTTACGTTGTGACGTTTGGTAGTACCCAAAGTGTTCCTCCGGTAAACGGGAGTTGCATAATCTCATAGTTATAGGAACATGTATAAGTCATGAAGAAAGCAATAGCAACATACTAAACGATCGGGTGCTAAGCTAATGGAATGGGTCATGTCAATCAGATCATTCTCTTAATGATGTGATCCCCTTAATCAAATAACAACTCATTGTTCATGGTTAGGAAACATAACCATCTTTGATTAACGAGCTAGTCAAGTAGAGGCATACTAGTGACACTTTGTTTGTCTATGTATTCACATATGTATTATGTTTCCGGTTAATACAATTCTAGCATGAATAATAAACATTTATCATGATTATAAGGAAATAAATAATAACTTTATTATTGCCTCTAGGGCATATTTCCTTCAGTGTACCTTACCAGTACTCGCAGTAGCTCCTGGGTATTTGATACCGGTGCGGTTGCTCACATTTGTAACTCAAAACAGGAGCTGCGGAATAAGCGGAGACTGGCGAAGGACGAGGTGACGATGCGCGTCGGGAATGGTTCCAAGGTCAATGTGATCACCGTCGGCATGCTACCTCTACATTTACCTTTGGGATTAGTTTTAAACCTTAATAATTGTTATTTAGTGCCAGCTTTGAGCATGAACATTGTATCAGGATCTCGTTTAATTCGAGATGGCTACTCATTTAAATCCGAGAATAATGGTTGTTCTATTTATATGAGAGATATGTTTTATGGTCATGCTCCGATGGTAAATGGTTTATTCATAATGAATCTCGAGCGTAATGCTACACATGTTCATAGTGTGAGTACCAAAAGATGTAAGATTGATAATGATAGTCCCACATACTTGTGGCACTGCCGCCTTAGTCACATAGGTGTCAAACGCATGAAGAAGCTCCATGCTGATGGACTTTTAGAGTCTCTTGATTACGAATCATTTGACACGTGCGAACCATGCCTCATGGGTAAAATGACCAAGACTCCGTTCTCAGGAACAATGGAGCGAGCAACCAACTTATTGGAAATCATACATACTGATGTGTGCGGTCCAATGAGTGTTGAGGCTCGCGGTGGCTATCGTTATGTTCTCACCCTCACTGATGACTTGAGTAGATATGGGTATGTCTACTTAATGAAACACAAGTCTGAAACCTTTGAAAAGTTCAAGGAATTTCAGAGTGAGGTTGAGAATCAACGTGACAGGAAAATTAAGTTCCTGCGATCAGATCATGGAGGAGAATACTTGAGTCATGAGTTTGGCACACACTTAAGAAAATGTGGAATAGTTTCACAGCTCACGCCGCCTGGAACACCTCAGCGTAATGGTGTGTCCGAACATCGTAATCGCACTCTATTAGATATGGTGCGATCTATGATGTCTCTTGCCGATTTACCGCTATCTTTTTGGGGGTATGCTTTAGAGACTGCCGCATTCACTTTAAATAGGGCTCCGTCGAAATCCGTTGAGACGACACCGTATGAATTATGGCTTGGGAAGAAACCTAAGCTGTCATTTCTAAAAGTTTGGGGATGCGATGCTTATGTCAAGAAACTTCAACCTGAAAAGCTCAAACCCAAGTCGGAAAAATGCGTCTTCATAGGATACCCTAAAGAAACTATTGGATATACCTTCTACCTCAGATCCGAAGGCAAGATCTTTGTTACCAAGAATGGATCCTTTCTGGAGAAAGAGTTTCTCTCGAAAGAAGTAAGTGGGAGGAAAGTAGAACTTGATGAAGTATTACCTCTTGAACTGGAAAATGGCGCAACTCAAGAAAATGTTCCTGAGGTGCCTGCACTGACTAGAGAGGAAGTTAATGATGATGATCAAGATACTTCTGATCAAGCTCCTACTGAAATTCGAAGGTCCACAAGGACACGTTCCGCACCAGAGTGGTACGGCAACCCTGTCTTGGAAATCATGTTGTTAGACAACGGTGAACCTTCGAACTATGAAGAAGCGATGGCGGGCCCGGATTCCGACAAATGGCTAGAAGCCATGAAATCCGAGATAGGATCCATGTATGAAAACGAAGTATGGACTTTGACAGACTTGCCCGTTGAGCGGCGAGCATAGAAAATAAATGGATCTTTAAGAAGAAGACAGACGCGGATGGTAATGTGACCATCTATAAAGCTCGGCTTGTCGCTAAGGGTTATCTACAAGTTCAAGGGGTTGACTACGATGAGACTTTCTCACCGGTAGCGAAGCTAAAGTCCGTCCGAATCATGTTAGCAATTGCCGCTTTCTACAATTATGAGATATGGCAAATGGACGTCAAAACGGCATTCCTTAATGGTTTCCTTAAGAAAGAATTGTATATGATGCAGCCGGAAGGTTTTGTCGATCCTAAGAATGCTGACAAGGTGTGCAAGCTCCAACGCTCGATTTATGGGCTGGTGCAAGCATCTCGGAGTTGGAACATTCGCTTTGATGAGATGATCAAAGCGTTTGGGTTTACGCAGACTTATGGAGAAGCCTGTGTTTACAAGAAAGTGAGTGGGAGCTCTGTAGCATTTCTCATATTATATGTAGATGACATACTTTTTATGGGAAATGATATAGAGCTTTTGGACAGCATTAAGGCCTACTTGAATAAGAGTTTTTCAATGAAGGACCTTGGAGAAGCTGCTTATATATTAGGCATCAAGATCTACAGAGATAGATCAAGACGCCTCATAGGTCTTTCACAAAGCACATACCTTGATAAGATATTGAAAAAGTTCAATATGGATCAGTCTAAGAAGGGGTTTTGCATGTGTTACAAGGTGTGAAATTGAGCTTAGCTCAATGTCCGACCACGGCAGAAGATATAGAAGAGATGAGTGTCATCCCCTATGCCTCGGCCATAGGTTCTATTATGTATGCCATGCTGTGTACCAGACCTGATGTAAACCTTGGCGTAAGTTTGGTAGGAAGGTACCAAAGTAATCCCGGCAAGGAACACTGGACAGTGGTCAAGAATATCCTGAAGTACCTGAAAAGGACTAAGGAAATGTTTCTCGTCTATGGAGGTGATGAAGAGCTCGTCGTAAAGGGTTACGTCGACGCTAGCTTCGACACAGATCTGGATGATTCTAAGTCACAAACCGGATACGTGTATATTTTGAATGGTGGGGCAGTAAGGTGGTGCAGTTGCAAGCAGAGCGTCGTGGCGGGATCTACATGTGAAGCGGAGTACATGGCAGCCTCGGAGGCAGCACATGAAGCAATTTGGGTGAAGGAGTTCATCACCGACCTAGGAGTCATACCCAATGCGTCGGGGCCAATCAAACTCTTCTGTGACAACACTGGAGCTATTGCACTTGCCAAGGAGCCCAGGTTTCACAAGAAGACAAGGCACATCAAGCGTCGCTTCAACTCCAATCGTGAAAATGTTCAAGATGGAGACATAGATATTTGTAAAGTACATACGGACCTGAATGTAGCAGATCCGTTGACTAAACCAATCCCTAGAGCAAAACATGATCAACACCAGAATTCCATGGGTGTTCGATTCATCACAATGTAACTAGATTATTGACTCTAGTGCAAGTGGGAGACTGTTGGAAATATGCCCTAGAGGCAATAATAAAAGCATTATTATTATATTTCCTTGTTCATGATAATTGTCTTTATTCATGCTATAATTGTGTTATCCGGAAATCGTAATACATGTGTGAATAATAGACACCAACATGTCCCTAGTAAGCCTCTAGTTGACTAGCTCGGTGATCAACAGATAGTCATGGTTTCCTGACTATGGACATTATATGTCATTGATAACGAGATCACATCATTAGGAGAATGATGTGATGGACAAGACCCAATCCTAAACATAGCATAAGATCGTATAGTTCGTTTGCTAGAGTTTTCCAATGTCAAGTATCTTTTCCTTAGACCATGAGATCGTGTAACTCCCGGATACCGTAGGAGTGCTTTGGGTGTACCAAACGTCACAACGTAAATGGGTGACTATAAAGGTATACTACGGGTATCTCCGAAAGTGTCTGTTGGGTTGACACGGATCAAGACTGGGATTTGTCACTCCGTATGACGGAGAGGTATCACTGGGCCCACTCGGTAATGCATCATCATAATGAGCTCAAAGTGACCAAGTGTCTGGTCACGGGATCATGCATTACGGTACGAGTAAAGTGACTTGCCGGTAACGAGATTGAACGAGGTATTGGGATACCGACGATCGGATCTCAGGCAAGTAACATACCGATTGACAAAAGGAATTGTATACAGGGTTGCTTGAATCCTCGACATCGTGGTTCATCCGATGAGATCATCGAGGAGCATGTGGGAGCCAACATGGGTATCCAGATCCTGCTGTTGGTTATTGACCGGAGAGTCGTCTCGGTCATGTCTACATGTCTCGCGAACCCGTAGGGTCTACACACTTAAGGTTCGGTGACGCTAGGGTTGTAGGGATATGTATATGCAGTAACCCGAATGTTGTTCGGAGTCCCGGATGAGATCCCGGACGTCACGAGGAGTTCCGGAATGGTCCGGAGGTAAAGAATTATATATAGGAAGTGCTATTTCGGGCATCGGGACAAGTTTCGGGGTCACCGGTATTGTACCGGGACCACCGGAAGGGTCCCGGGGGGCCACATGGGCTGTAGGGGATGCGCCTTGGCCTATATGGGCCAAGGGCACCAGCCCCAAGAGGCCCATGCGCCTAGGGTTCAAGGAAGGGAAGAGTCCCAAAGGGGGAAGGCACCTCCTAGGTGCCTTGGGGAGGAGGGATTCCTCCCTTGGCCGCACCCCCCTAGGAGATTGGATCTCCTAGGGCTGGCGCCCCCCCTTGGACTCCCTATATATAGTGGGGAAGGAGGGCCTCTCAAACCACGCCTTTGGTGCCTCCCTCTCCCTCTCCAACACATCCTCCTCCTCCATAGTGCTTGGCGAAGCCCTGCCGGAGTACTGCAGCTCCATCTCCACCACGCCGTCGTGCTGCTGCTGGAGCCATCTTCCTCAACCTCTCCTTCCCCCTTGCTGGATCAAGAAGAAGGAGACGTCACGCTGATCGTACGTGTGTTGAACACGGAGGTGCCGTCCGTTCGGCGCTAGGATCTCCGGTGATTTGGATCACGTCAAGTACGCCTTCCTCATCCCCGTTCTTTGAACGCTTCCGCGCGTGATCTACAAAGGTATGTAGATGCAATCCGATCACTCATTGCTAGATGAACTCCTAGATGGATCTTGGTGAAACCGTAGGAAAATTTTTGTTTTCTGCAACGTTCGCCAACATTGGCATCATGAGCTAGATCTATGCGTAGTTCTCTTGCACGAGTAGAACACAATTTGTTGTGGGCTTTGATGTTGTCAACTTTCTTGCCGCTACTAGTATTATCTTGCTTCAACGGTATTGTGGGATGAAGTGGCCCGGACCAACCTTACACGTACGCTTACGTGAGACCGGTTCCACCGACTAACATGCACAAGTTGCATAAGGTGGCTGGCGGTGTCTGTCTCTCCCACTTTAGTTGGAGCGGATTCGATGAAGAGGGTCCTTATGAAGGGTAAATAGAAGTTGACAAATCACGTTGTGGCTTTCACGTAGGTAAGAAAACATTCTTGCTAGAACCCTACTTCGGCCACGTAAAACATGCAACAACAATTAGAGGACGTCTAACTTGTTTTTGCAGCAAGTGCTTTGTGATGTGATATGGCCAAAGTTGTGATGAATGATGAATGATATACATGTGATATATGAGATGTTCATGCTATTGTAATAGGAATCACGACTTGCATGTCGATGAGTATGACAACCGGCAGGAGCCATAGGAGTTGTCTTTATTTTTTCTATGACCTGCGTGTCATTGAGAAACGCCATGTAAATTACTTTACTTTATTGCTAAACGTGTTAGCCATAGTAGTAGAAGTAATAGTTGGCGAGCAACTTCATGGAGACACGATGATGGAGATCATGATGATGGAGATCATGGTGTCATGCCGGTGACAAGATGATCATGGAGCCCCAAGATGGAGATCAAAGGAGCTATGTGATATTGGCCATATCATGTCACTATTATTATTTGATTGCATGTGATGTTTATCATGTTTTTGCATCTTGTTTACTTAGAACGACGGTAGTAAATAAGATGATCCCTCATAATAATTTCAATAAAGTGTTCCCCCTAACTGTGCACCGTTGCGACAGTTCGTTGTTTCGAAGCACCACGTGATGATCGGGTGTTAGATTCTAAACGTTCACATACAACGGGTGTAAGACAGATTTACACATGCAAACACTTAGGTTGACTTGACGAGCCTAGCATGTACAGACATGGCCTCGGAACACAGAAGACCGAAAGGTCGAGCATGAGTCGTATAGAAGATACGATCAACATGAAGATGTTC
>NW_024113817.1:0-11030 GCF_003073215.2 Triticum urartu
GGTGGCACGTAGTTCTGATTTTGATCAACCTCATCCTCATAATCTCCCACATAAGCATCCTCCTCCACATCAGCAGTAGGAGCCACAGAAGTATCAACAGCAGCACCAGCAGTTTGGCCCGACTGAAGAGGGACACGGCTCGCTCGGCGGAGGGCTGTTTCCTGACGTGGAGGTAGTCGGTGTTGTTGCTGTTGTTGCAGAGGTGCGGCAGGAGCAGCCGGTGGTGGTGGTGGAAAACGCGACAGCAATTCAGCAAACTTGTTATCGAGCTTTGTTTCAAACGTCTTCTCCATGCCATCTATCTTCTCCATGGCCTCTTCAAATCTGTATATCACATCTTGCACTTGTCCATTCATCATTTGCTGAAACGTATCATGAAGCTCCTTGTTCGTCAAGTTCTCCCAGTCAGTCTCGTCGGCTTGTGATCCTGGCATGGTTAGCAACAATAGAAACATACAAGAATATGATCCTATAGACTACTAAGAAGTGGTGGTGGTGGCGGGTGTCACAAATCCGTCAAGCAAATCTCAAATTCTTACCAGTTCTTACCCAGCAGCAGGCGGTGATCGGCAACCGTTGTAGTCAAAAACTCTCAAAAGCTTGGATAGAGCGATTGCCAGAGTCAAACGCACGACGTAGATGTATGTGGAGCTGGGAAGGCTTATAGTATGGTAGCAAAAAGGGTCAGCAATAATCAATTCAGAGATGCAAAGTTGAATAAACGCTCAACAACGATACTGTGCTGGTCCTAGGCTAGACCGTGCTAGAGACGCGAGCCTAGAACACTAACAAAATCACGGCGCTGCACGTAAATAAGGGAAAAGCACACTCTGGAACTCTCTCTTTTTTTTCGCTCTCTTTTTTTTGCGCTCCTTTTTTTTTGCACTCCTCTTTTTTTTCTTGCGAAAAATCACTATAATGGCGAGTGTCTCAAAACTCTTCCCTCGTTAAACTGATAGGATGGGCACGAAATTTTTTTTTTCACTTTTTTTTTCGGAAATCAGGGGAGCGACGACGAAAAAGTGCGACAAAAAATCACTATGATGGCACGTGGCTCAAAAGACTCAGAAAAGTCTAAAAATAGGATAGGGAAAAAAAATTTGCCCGTGAAAATTTTGGCCTAAAAACTGCCCGGGGGTCTCCAGACTCTTTTTTTTTCCGAGACCTACGCAGGCAAGGAAACACGAATCGGAATTTAGATTGATCTCAAGAACAAACCTAATATGAGAAGAACTCGGATTGGTGGTGGATATATGGTATATGGCAGCGGTGGTGGTATATGGTAGCGGTGGTGGTATATGGATAGAGATTGATGGTGGTATATGGATACGGATTGGTAGTGGTATATGGATATGGATTCAGAGCGGTGGCGGATAAGCAAAAGTGGTAGATGGGCGATGATGATGGTGCGGCGGCGGCGTGACAACTTATGACCAGAACTCGAAACTCTAAAAGACTAGACTCTAAGACCAGCAACTTGACACGACGATGCAACCGCAAATTCAACAAAGCAAAAACCCTAAAAAGATTATGCAAAGGCTTAGATTGGTTAGGATATGATGAACTAACCCTAATTTGTTTTGTGTGGCTTTTTCGTGGACTGTAGGTATGAAGAACAGACTCGATCTAACCTACGAAAAACTGTAAAATCTCACCGAGCAACCTGGAAATCTGATACCACTTGATAGAGGCTAAGGTGTCCCGATGTTTCGATGAGATGGTGGCTATCGTTTTCTGTGGGAGTCGACCTTGATGATCCGACTACGAACGTGCGAGACGTTGCGCCTTAGCAATCGCTAAACCAACTTCCGAAGGTTATTGACCACGCCGGAGCACGATCAACCTGACCACGAGGGTCTGTTTCCTGCGAGCAAACGAAGAACAAGCAAGAAACTGAGATTGCAATCGGGATATTGTGAATATAAGATGAAAGCTTTATTGATCAAGGTGGGGTTCTGTGACGTCTTGGTCTGGTCGTTGGACACAAATGAAGTACGCGAAGTTGCAGCTATGGCGAACTTTTAATCTAAACAAAACCCAAAGTCTAAACGACGCCCTAAGGGCTGTATATATGGAGGAAGAGGGGGGGAATTTCGTGGCCCTTGAGGGTGGGGTCCGAAACCAACCCTAACTCTTGTTTCCCCACACATACGGACTCTAAAAATAGCCTATACTTAAGTATTTCGAAATTACATGGGCCTGGCCCATTAATAAGGTGACGCAACACCTAGAATAGCCTATGGACGAATATTATGAAGTGGCATCTTGTATATTTAGTCCAAGGCTTCATGCACTCCTTATGGCGGCTTCAAAGTCCTGAAATCATCACTTGTAACTCCGTTCTTGATCCCCTTGCGCATGCCATCAACTCCATGCGTGTTCTTGCTCCAATGTTCATCCTTCTCCAAGCTAGGCCCTTCATTTGTAAGCAAAACAAATGTATCCAATTTAGGCAGCATCATAATCTCATGAACATTAGAATCATTACCAAGAAACGAAAGTACCTGGTAATATAATTGGCGTGCGCGAGCTCTAGTAATTGGTCCAGTATATGTAACAGTAGGGGCTGTGGGTGTAACAATGGTATTGATGTCCTCATCATAATGTAAATGTTTTCAAATAGCACATGGTTCACTCATGAAAGTCGTGTGTCCACTAAACCGTGGCCGATGCCCCGCCCCCTCTGCCACGCGCGTGATCTGAGTCGTGCATTCTGATTGGCCAGAACCCAAACCCCACGGATCGTACGTATGCACCATTGGATTCTCCTTGATCGAATGAGGATCCTCTTACCTTTCGACAGCACATGCAGTTCTGGTTGTGCTTTTAGTTATATCCACAAATTGCATGCTAAATTCAAAAAATGCCATAAATATAGCAAACGATTCCTGAAAATGCGTTAGAAAAGCAAACCGTGGTATAATGGTGAATGCGTATTGTGGAAATTTTTATGAGGCCAAATGATGAAGTCACCGACCACTGGCCAAACGATGTATAATGGTGAAT
Source organism: Triticum urartu (assembly GCF_003073215.2). Taxonomy (NCBI): domain Eukaryota; kingdom Viridiplantae; phylum Streptophyta; class Magnoliopsida; order Poales; family Poaceae; genus Triticum; species Triticum urartu. The sequence goes on from NW_024113817.1 coordinate 3,007, forward strand.
ACATGACTAATTCTGTACAAAAAAATTCAGTGTCCTCAGCAAGAAGCAGGGACCAACCTTTGTTGATACTATGTTTGCAGACACATGATTTCCATCTGCAAATCCGCTGATAGTTGTGACGATCCTCGCGAATTAGTACCAGTAAGTCTATCTTAATTAATATCTTCTACTCCACTCATATGGCACATTCTGATCTTAAAAATACTGCAGCTCATCTTAAAATCGAGGACCCCTGAACCACTCCCGGCTGGTGAATTGCTGATGGTTTGGAGATTTAGCAGCGACTTCTTCCTGGATCACTACATCAATCCCACTGGTGATAATAAAGATTTCAGCATGCCTTCTCCTGAAACATTGAGTAACAGTTAGCCGCTAAACATCTACGCGTGGATCCATTGTTTTCCATCTGATGAGGTCTTCGTATTTCGTACACTATGATTAATTAAGTAATGCATATATGTGTGGACAAATCATTGGAATTTAGCTACCATATGTTCAATTGCAATTGTTACGAAATCTGATGAATGTTCTTCATGTGGACACTATTTGTTCAATTGAATATTGTGGCGAATTTGCTTTTTGCGTGCCAATTCAAAATGGGATATTTTTGTTTATTTGTTCAATTGAATATTGTGGAGAATTTGCTTATTGCGTGCCGATTCAAAATGTGATATTTTTGTTTATTTATTCAATTGAATATTTTGGCGAATTTGCTTTTTGCATGCCGATTCAAAATGGGATATTTTTGTTTTAACCGGGCAATTGCTCCACACACAGTTCAACTAAATGAGTGTGTGTGGTCCACATCGGAAAGCATACATCAATCATAGCGGAACCGTCGGTGATACACAGCAGGTCGCAAACGATTTGCAGCGCTACTATTTGTGCGTAGGGTCTCCGGAACCATTTGTGATATCGCGTTATCGCACACGAGAACTCGGAGTAATCCGTGCCCAATGTAAAATACAATCCCAGTCATAATTTTATTCAGGAAATGTGTGGGATCCCAAACGAAAAGCACACGTCACTCTTGCGGCAACCGTCGGTGATACCCAACAAATCACAAACGGTCTACGACACTTGTATGTGTGCGAAGGGGCTCCTGAACCATTTGTAATAGAACATTATTGCAGACGGTAATTGTTGGGAAACGTGTGCGATGGAGTCTTGCATGGCAGACGGGTTACGCAGAAAACTCGTGTGCGATGGGGCACAAATCGCACACAGTTCATATGTTGGCCCGTGTGCCTTACATACTGTTTCCCAAACGGTTCATTATGACACACCGTATGGTTTCACTGTGTCATTAGAAACGTTTAATCATCGATCCTTCACGTGTGAAAGAATTTAATGTGTGCTGCATCACGCATGATTACATTTTGGAAGGCCTCTAGATCATTGCTCCATATCCCCGACGGTTTCTGGGTCGTGTAGGAAGGACACCCTATCACCCACACTCACTTGGCGATGGTCCCAAAATGTCGTCACAGAAAGGGGTTAAAAACAGTTTGTATAGCACCGGCGCGTACGAGTGTTAGAATTGTGTCTCGGTTCATTTTTCGCGTGATGTGGTTCACTTACCCTCTTCTTTGTAGTACACTCTTATTAATCAAAAATTAGAAAGAAGACAACAAAAAACGCATGCGGTTCACTTACGCCCAATATGGAGTAGAGTAAAAATGTTACCGAAACGATAAAAAAAGTAATGCAGTTCACTTCTCCATACTTCTGCGGTTCACTTACGCCCAATGTGAAGTGCGGTCCACTTGCTCTCCTGAGAAAATTTACATTTGAATAAAAGAAATCATGCAGTTCGCTTGCCTGTCTGATGGGGTGCGGTTTTTAGTCTGAAGCAGTGCGTTCTTCTGACTGATGCAGTTCCCTCGTCAATTTTGGGGTCGCAAAAAACAGAGTGTCCGCATTTCAGTAAAATCAAAACTGCTCTTAAACTGTAAGGAATTAGAGAGAATGTTCTACATGAAAAAGTTGTGTCTCGTTGATATCTTTCCAAGGGTGTATCATTTGGATCATTCCGATTAGTGGTTTGTAAAAATTTCTCAAAAAAAGGACGTTGCCACTCGTCGTCTGCCGCACAATTTTCAAAATTAACTTAAAACTGTAAGGAATCTCAAAAACGTTTCTACATATGAAAGTTATGCCTCATCCGTAGCTTTTCAGCGGTGTATCACACGCCTCGTTTTAGAAAAAAATTCAAAAAACTAGAGACAAAACAGTACCGAAAATTAAAAAATATTCAAAAAACAGAATTCTGCGATTTAGTAAATTCAAAACTGTTCTTAAACCGTAACGAATTAGAGAAAATAATATGTATGAAAAAGTTGCGCCTCGGTGATATCTTTCCAATGGCGTATCATTTGCTTCATTCCGACAAGCGGTTTAGAAAAAACATGAAAAAACGCTCGCTGCCACTCGTTGTCAGCCGCACAATTTTCAAAACTACTCTTAAACTGTGAGGAATCTCGAAAATATTTGTACATGGTGAAGTTGCGCCTAATCCATAGCTTCTCAACGGTTCATTACATGCCTCGTTCCGTCAAATGGGTTAAAAATTAGAGGGAAAAAGTATCGAGAAAACACCATGTGCAGTTTTTTCTACACGAAGTTCACTAATCACTGTATTGCAGTACCTTTGCTACCGAAAGTGTAGTGCCCTCGCGCCGAGCGTGCTGTTCTGAAGTGTTAGAAGAATAACTATTCTGCTAATGTGAGCAGAATAGACTGGCTGTATATATATAGGCTAGACTATTTTGTTACTAGTGACAGAATAATATTGTGTTACTCTCGGCCCCTTATAGAGCGATTAGAGAAAATTGCCATCCATCGCGCCGTTGTCTCCGCCTCCTGCTGCCACCGCGAGCCGCCCCCGCCTCCCGCGGCCGCCGCTCACCGTCCCCGCCTCCCGTGACCGCCGCGCACCGTCCCCGCCTCCCGCGGCCGTCGCGCGCCGTCCCAGCCACCTCCGCCGCTGCGCACCGCCATCCCCGCCCCGTGCCACCACCCCGAGCCCCTCCACCGTGCGCCGCCATCCCGAGCCCCACCGCCCTACGCCTGTCACCCCCCGCCTTGAGCAGCATCCTACCGGCCGGACCAGCCGCCGGCCGGATCCAGCCTCGCCCCCGAGCTTCATCTTCTTCCTTGTCGAGCCACAAGACAGCCACCCTAGTTCGGGCTTAGTAAGTACATCAGTACGAGTTTAAAACGGTGGTTCGTTCGGAATGAAAGAAATGGCAGAAATTCAAATTATAAAAGTTCAAGCAAAAAAATAAACGCCATGGATATCCTACTTAGTAAGTACCTCAGTACAAGTCGTAAATGAGAGAAGTTCGGAACATCGTTGTAAAAAATGTTGAGTTCAAAAAAAGACAAACAAAACAAAAATATTTTCTTTTTGAATAAAATATCATTCAGTTCGATGATATAAACTATGTAAGTACAGGGGCAATGCTACTGTAAACCATCGAAACTTTAAGAGGAAAACCTTACCCAAAAGACAAAGTAAAAGTTCAATTTGTGAAAACGTGCTTAGTACAAAATCCGTACGGAGATCAGTTCGAGTACTTTGTATCGGGAACGGAAAAAAGAATACGACAGGCTTCACCGTATTCAAAATTACTCTATGAATAATACATCAGTACAAACACGCACGAAAGATCAGTACAAGTACTCTATTTTTCGACCAAAAAAACAAAACGATGGGTCTCGCCGTATTTCAAATTACTCTTCAAAGGTTGCGAATTTGGGAAAGCGTTCAACATGACTAAGTTCCGCATTTTCGCTTACTATCCAACAGTATATTATTTGCCCCATTTCGACAAACTTCTAAAAAAAATCATGTTTGAAATCAAAATTGACCGTATTCGAATTCGAGTTTAAACCATAAGGAATTAGAAAAAAAAATTCTATACGAAAATGTTGCGCATTTTCCATAGCTTTCCAACGCCGTATCATTTGCGTTAATCCGACAAAACGTTTGCCAAAAAACGCAAAAAATACATTTCACCTAGAATTTCACCGTTTATCAAATTACTTTTAAATTGTAAAAAATTTGAAAAAACAGTAGATATATGGAAGATGCGTATTTTTACCAGCTTTCCAACGCCATCTTATTTGCTCAATTCCGACAAACCATTTCAAAATTGAGTCCAAAATACGATTCGCGTTTTCGGTTTTAAAAAAAAAACAGTTTTTTCAAAACTGCTCTTAAACCATAATAATTTTTGCAAAAACATTGAATATACTTGAAATATAGTTGTCAAGACCTTTCCAATGATATATTACACGCCCCGTTCCGACAAAAAAATTGTAAAAAATTTGAACTAAAGAAGACGATCTGTTAAACAGAACAGAAAGCTTCTCTTGAACCGCTCGAAAATCATCAGTACAACCGCCTGAAATCGTCAGTTCAAGTAGGGTAACAGAATAATATTCTGTTACGCGAAATAGAATAGCCCAGATGTGTGTGTGTGTGTGTGTGTGTGTCTGTGAAAATGGTGGTGTGTGATATTTAAATACCCAATTCACAAATTTGATGTGGCATATGTGCCTCACAAATTAACCGGACATCCCCGACCCCATGGCGGTTCAGCAAGTGCTAAGTAGTGCCCCCCCCCCAACACACACGCACTTTGAGTCGGTGGGAAGGGGCATCTCACAAAGACGTATTGTAACACTGACCAAGAAGAATCACCACCTTGGTCATATAACCTCTCTCATTGTTGGGTCAAAGTGATGGACGTCCACACGCAGCCCCACAAATAGGCTAGCTTGTTGCCGATAACCATGCAAGGGAGTGCCTAAAGACAACCACTGCGTGCATGTGACCCAAACATATGTATGGAAGTGTTATGCGGTGTTTGAATATACCCAATGCACAACTTTGACGTGGCATCGTGCTTTTGGAACCGAAGAGTCCCCGCATGGAGTGAGGGTTCACGACGCATATAGTATATATATAGGGATTCATGTGTATGCATACACTCAAACTTAGGTCTGGAATCTCACCATGATTGACATACGACTATACGGTAATGTGAACCAAGTGAAGAAGAATCCACCCTAGTAACCTCTCTCGTTGTAGGTCAAAGTGATGGACATCCACAGAGGCCCATGAATATATAGGTCGTCGATGATAACTAAGCAAGGGAGAGTGTCCAAAGACAACCACTACATGCATGTGGCCCAAACATATGTATGGACATGCGTGATGCGTGCATATGTCTGAATACCAAAATCACATCATTTTGATGTGGTGCATGCATCGAAAATCACACAGTCCCCACACAGAGCGAGGTTTATGACGTGTCGCGTGCTCGCCCACCCCCTCCCCGCCCCCACTTCGATCTCGTGGGAGAGATTCATGCATACACATGCGCTCAAATTATATTATGTGATCTCACAGCATGACCTGTACCATATAAGACGGACCAAAATTTAATCCCCTCCTAATTATAAGTCAAATTAACCTCTATCTGTATCGGTCAAAGTGATTGACCAAGCGGGCACACAGATGGACGAAACATCTCGCCGATAACCCCTTGAGTGAGTGCTAGAGGACAACCGCCATCGCTTGCATGTGGGGCAAACATATGTATGGAGACGTGTGATTGTGATGTTTGAATACCTAATATGCAAAACTTTGATGTGGCACCTGACTTGGAAACCTTTAAGTCCCCACACGAAGCGATGTTCATGACGCGCCGTATATGCTAGTCCCCCTCCCCTCTTCGACACGTAATATATACTCCTACCGTAACACAACCCGAAAATAATCCTCCTTGTTCGTTAAATTAACCTCTCTTGTTGGATCAAAGTGGATGGACGACGACCTCGCGAGCCCATGGAGGGAAGTGTCGTAGGCGAGTGAGTGACAACCATCGTGTGCACGTGGCCCAAAGAGGTGTTGGTGATGTTTGAATATCCAATATGCACAACTTCGATGTAGCACTGATATGTCCATTTTGCATCATGCTTTTATATTGATATTTATTGCATTATGGGCTGTTATTACACATTATATCACAATACTTATGCCTTTTCTCTCTTATTTACAAGGTTTAGATGAAGACGGAGAATGCCGACAGCTGGAATTCTGGACTGGAAAAGGAGCAAATATTAGAGACCTATTCTGCACAACTCAAAAAGTCCTAAAACTTCATGGAGAATTATTTTGGAATATATAAAAAAATATTGGGCGAAGAAAGCACTAGAGGGGGCCACCTGCCATCCACAAGGGTGGAGGGCACGCGCTGCTGCCCTAGGCGCGCCCCCTACCTTGTGGGCCACCTGATAGGCCCCCAATGCCCATCTTCTACTGTATGGTGTGTTTTGAGCTGCAAAAAATGAGAAGGAAGCTTTCGGGATGAAGCGCTGCCGTCTCAAGGCGGAACCTGGGCAGAACCAATATAGGGATCCGGTGAAGATGTTCTACCAGGGAATCTTCCCTCCGGGAGGGGGAAATCGAAGCCATCGTCATCACCAACGATCCTCACATCAAGAGGGGGGTCAATCTCCTTCAACATCTTCACCAGCACCATCTCCTCTCAAACCCTAGTTCATCTCTTGTATCCGATCTTTGTCTCAAAACCTCAGATTGGTACATGTGGGTTGCTAGTAGTGTTGATTACTCCTTGTAGTTGATGCTAGTTGGTTTACTTGGTGGAAGATCATATGTTCAGATCCATTATGCATATTAATACCCCTCTGATAATGAACATGAATATGCTTTGTGAGTAGTTACGTTTGTTCCTGAGGACATGGGAGAAGTCTTGCTATAAGTAATCATGTGAATTTGGTATTCGTTCGATATTTTGATGAGATGTATGTTGTCTTTCCTCTAGTGGTGTTATGTGAATGTCGACTACATGACACTTCACCATGATTTGGGCCTAGGGAAGGCATTGGGAAGTAATAAGTAGATGATGGGTTGCTAGAGTGACGGAAGTTTAAACCCTAGTTTATGTGTTGCTTCGTAAGGGGCTGATTTGGATCCATATGTTTCATGCCATGGTTAGATTTTATCTTAATTCTTCTTTCGTAGTTGTGGATGCTTGCGAGAGGGTTTAATAATAAGTGGGAGGCTTGTACAAGGAAGGGAAGCAACCAAGCACTGGTCCACCCACATATCAAATTATCAAACTAATGAATGTGAATCATATGAGTATGATGAAAACTAACTTGACAATAATTCGCATGTGTCCTCAGGAGCGCTTTGCTTTATATAAGAGTTAGTCCAGGCTTGTCCTTTGCTACAAAAAGGATTGGGCAACCTTGCTGCACCTTGTTTACTTTTGTTACTTGTTACTAGTTATGAATTATCTCATCATACAACTATCTATCACCGATAATTTCAGTGCTTGTAGAGAATACCTTGCTAAAAACCGCTTGTCATTTCCTTCTGCTCCTCGTTGGGTTCGACACTCTTACTTATCACAAGGACTACGATAGTTCCCCTATACTTGTGGGTCATCAAGACTCTTTTCTAGCACCGTTGCTGGGGAGTGAAGTGCCTTTGGTAAGTGGAATTTCCTAGGGAAACATTTATATAGTGTGCCGAAATTTACTGTCACCTGCTAGTATGGAAAATAATCCTTTGAGGGGCTTGTTCGGGGTATCTTCACCTCGACCGAAAGAGCAAAGAGTTGCTCCTCAACCTACTGAACCTACTGAAAATATTTATTATGAAATTCCTTCGGGTATGATAGAGAAACTGCTAGCTAATCCTTATGCAGGAGATGGAACATTACATCCTGATATGCATCTAATCTATGTGGATGAAGTTTGTGGATTATTTAAGCTTGCAGGTTTGCCCGAGGATGTCATCAAGAAGAAGGTATTCCCTTTATATTTGAAGGGAAAGGCATTGACATGGTATTGGCTATGTGATGATATTGGATCATGGAACTACAACCGATTAAAATTGAAATTTCATCAGAAGTTTTACCCTATGCATCTGGTTCATCGTGATCGGAATTATATATATAATTTTTGGCCTCATGAAAGAGAAA
>NW_024113818.1:0-25174 GCF_003073215.2 Triticum urartu
CTCTGATTATGAACATGAATATGCTTTGTGAGTAGTTACGTTTGTTCCTGAGGACATGGGAGAAGTCTTGCTATTAGTAGTCATGTGAATTTGGTATTCGTTTGATATTTTGATGAGATGTATGTTGTCATCCCTCTAGTGGTGTCATGTGAACATCGACTACATGACACTTCACCATTGTTTGGGCCTAGAGGGAGGCATTGGGAAGTAATAATTAGATGATGGGTTGCTAGAGTGACAGAAGCTTAAACCCTAGTTTATTCGTTGCTTCGTAAGGGGCTGATTTGGATCCATACGTTTCATGCTATGGTTAGGTTTACCTTAATACTTCTGTTGTAGTTGCGGATGCTTGCAATGGGGGTTAATCATAGTGGGATGCTTGTCCAAGTAAGGATAGTACCCAAGCACCGGTCCACCCACATATCAAATTATCAAAGTACCGAATGCGAATCATATGAACGTGATGGAAACTAGCTTGACGATAATTCCCATGTGTCCTCGGGAGCGCTTTCTTCTATATAAGAGTTTGTCCAGGCTTGTCCTTTGCTACAAAAGGATTGGGCCACCTTTTGCAGTTTATTTAGTTTTGTTACTTCTTGCTCGTTACAAATTATCTTATCACAAAACTATCTATTACCTATAATTTCAGTGCTTGCAGAGAATACCTTGCTGAATACCGCTTATCATTTCCTTCTGCTCCTCGTTGGGTTCGACACTCTTACTTATCGAAAGGACTATGATAGATCCCCTATACTTGTGGGTCATCAAGTACCAGCAGAATCTGCAGGATTGTTCCGCTTCCCTTTCCCTATAGTTCTGTCTTGCTTCCTCTTTCTCTGTGCCATGTTAAGTCAAGCTGACAAGAAAAACGAATAACTTAGTTCTTCAGAACAAATGTACTTTGATGTAAGAACATGGTGTGATAGACAGATATTGTATGTTCTAGAAACAGGAACACGTGTCTTAGTCACAAGTATAATGTGTAAAGTAAGCAGATGAAATTCAACAAAATTAGAAGCAATACAAGCTAGACATCATACATAACATGCGACCACATATAATAGTGCCAAGTTAGAGGGAGCACCTGTGATTGTGCACTAGGGGAGACGTGCTCATCACCAACACAGCTACGTTGAGTGCCTATGCATGTGTTGTCTTGGAAATCATCCTGGGGGGATGGAGGAGTAGAATCTGTAGAGGCCCTCCATTTGGAAGGAGCACCTTCATCCGCTGCCTTGCTAACTTCCTTCTGCTTTATTGATTTTGAATTGTCAAGTAAAACCGACAAGAAAAAGCAATAAAGTTCACTCTTCGGAACTCATTCGTGCATGATACTGACAATCACTACTTTGATGTAAGTCAAACACATGATTCCAGGATGGAATGATATGAAAAAACAGGACGGCATGGCATATTCACAACTGTTTGTGTAAACTAAGCAGAAACCATTTCACCAAATAAGAAGCAATGCAAGCTAGACACCACGTGAAAGATGCAACCAATATGACCCTGCCAAGTTAAAAGTTGTTGGAAATATGCCCTAGAGGCAATAATAAATTAGTTATTATTATATTTCCTTGTTCATGATAATCGTTTATTATCCATGCTAGAATTGTATTGATAGGAAACTCAGATACATGTGTGGATACATAGACAACACCATGTCCCTAGTAAGCCTCTAGTTGACTAGCTCGTTGATCAATAGATGGTTACGGTTTCCTGACCATGGACATTGGATGTCATTGATAACGGGATCACATCATTAGGAGAATGATGTGATGGACAAAGACCCAATCCTAAGCCTAGCACAAGATCATGTAGTTCGTATGCTAAAGCTTTTCTAATGTCAAGTATCATTTCCTTAGACCATGAGATTGTCCAACTCCCGGATATCGTAGGAGTGCTTTGGGTGTGCCAAACGTCACAACGTAACTGGGTGGCTATAAAGGTACACTACAGGTATCTCCGAAAGTGTCTGTTGGGTTGGCACGAATCGAGACTGGGATTTGTCACTCCGTGTAAACGGAGAGGTATCTCTGGGCCCACTCGGTAGGACATCATCATAATGTGCACAATGTGATCAAGGAGTTGATCACGGGATGATGTGTTACGAAACGAGTAAAGAGACTTGCCGGTAACGAGATTGAACAAGGTATCGGGATACCGACGATCGAATCTCGGGCAAGTATCGTACCACTAGACAAAGGGAATTGTATACGGGATTGATTAAGTCCTTAACATCGTGGTTCATCCGATGAGATCATCGTGGAACATGTGGGAGCCAACATGGGTATCCAGATCCCGCTGTTGGTTATTGACCGGAGAGTTATCTCGGTCATGTCTGCATGTCTCCCGAACCCGTAGGGTCTACACACTTAAGGTTCGATGACGCTAGGGTTATAGAGATATTAGTATGCGGTAACCCGAAAGTTGTTCGGAGTCCCGGATGAGATCCCGGACATCACGAGGAGTTCCGAAATGGTCCGGAGGTAAAGATTTATATATGGGAAGTCTTGTTTTTGGTCGCCGGAAAAGTTTCGCGCATTATCGGTAATTGTACCGGGAGTGCCGAAAGGGGTCTGGGGGTCCACCAAGGGGTCCACCTGCCCGGGGGGCCACATGGGCTGTAGGGGTGTGCGCCTTGGCCTATATGGGCCAAGGACCAAGCCCCAAGAGCCATGCGCCAAGAGATAAGGGAAAGAAGAGTCCTAAAAGGGGGAAGGCACCTCCTAGTGCCTTGGGGAGGATGGACTCCTCCCTGGCCGCACCCTTCCTTGGAGGATGGGCCAAGGCTGCCTCCCCCCTCTCTCTTGGCCCTATATATAGTGGGGGAAGGGAGGGCAGCCTCACCTAAGCCCTGGCGCCTCCCTCTCCCTCCCTTGGCACATCTCCCTCCTTCCCGCAGCGCTTGGCGAAGCCCTGTTGGAATCCCGCTACTTCCACCACCACGCCGTCGTGCTGCTGGATCTCCATCAACCTCTCCTCCCCCTTGCTGTATCAAGAAGGAGGAGACGTCGCCGCTCCGTACGCGTGTTGAACGTGGAGGTGCCGTCTGTTCGGCGCTAGGATCATCGGTGATTTGGATCACGACGAGTAACGACTCCATCAACCCCGTTCTCTTGAACGCTTCCGCGCGCGATCTACAAGGGTATGTAGATCCACTCCTCCCTCGTTGCTAGATGACTCCATAGATAGATCTTGGTGACACGTAGGAAAATTTTGAATTTATGCTACGTTCCCCAACAGTGGCATCATGAGCTAGGTCTATGCGTAGTTTCTATGCACGAGTAGAACACAAAGTAGTTGTGGGCGTTGATTTTGTTCAATATGCTTACCGTTACTAGTCCAATCTTGATTCGGCGGCATGTGGGATGAAGCGGCCCGGACCGACCTTACACGTACTCTTACGTGAGACTGGTTCCACCGACTGACATGCACTAGTTGCATAAGGTGGCTAGCGGGTGCCTGTCTCTCCCACTTTAGTCGGATCGGATTCGATGAACAGGGTCCTTATGAAGGGTAAATAGCAATTGGCATATCACGTTGTGGTTTTGCGTAGGTAAGAAACGTTCTTGCTAGAAACCCATAGCAGCCACGTAAAACATGCAAACAACAATTAGAGGACGTCTAACTTGTTTTTGCAGGGTATGCTATGTGATGTGATATGGCCAAGAAGAATGTGATGAATGATATTGATGTATGAGATTGATCATGTTCTTGTAATAGGAATCACGACTTGCATGTCAATGAGTATGACAACCGGCAGGATCCATAGGAGTTGTCTTAATTTATTTATGACCTGCGTGTCAACATAAACGTCATGTAATTACTTTACTTTATTGCTAACCGTTAGCTGTAGTAGTAGAAGTAATAGTTGACGAGACAACTTCATGAAGACACGATGATAGAGATCATGATGATGGAGATCATGGTGTCATGCCGGTGACGATGATGATCATGGAGCCCCAAAGATGGAGATCAAAAGGAGCAATATGATATTGGCCATATCATGTCACTATTTGATTGCATGTGATGTTTATCATGTTTATACATCTTATTTGCTTAGAACGACGGTAGTAAATAAGATGATCCCTCTTTAAAATTTCAAGAAAGTGTTCCCCCTAACTGTGCACTGTTGCGAAAGTTCGTCGTTTCGAAGCACCACGTGATGATCGGGTGCGATAGATTTTTACGTTCGAATACAACGGGTGTTGACGAGTCTAGCATGTACAGACATGGCCTCGGAATACATGCGAAACACTTAGGTTAACTTGACGAGCCTAGCATGTACAGACATGGCCTCGGAACACAAGAGACCGAAAGGTCGAGCATGAGTCGTATAGATACGATCAACATGAAGATGTTCACCGATGTTGACTAGTCCGTCTCACGTGATGATCGGACACGGCCTAGTTGACTCGGATCATGTAATCACTTAGATGACTAGAGGGATGTCTATCTGAGTGGGAGTTCATAAGATGAACTTAATTATCCTGAACATAGTCAAAAGGTCTTCGCAAATTATGTCGTAGCTCGCGCTTCAGTTCTACTGTTTAGATATGTTCCTAGAGAAAATTTAGTTGAAAGTTGATAGTAGCAATTATGCGGACTAGGTCCGTAAACGAGGATTGTCCTCATTGCTTCATAGAAGGCTTATGTCCTTAATGCACCGCTCAGTGTGCTGAACCTCGAACGTCGTCTGTAGATGTTGGGAACATCTGACATACAAATTTTGATAACTACGTGATAGTTCAGTTAAACGGTTTAGAGTTGAGGCACCGAAGACGTTTTGAAACGTCGCGAAACATATGAGATGTTTCGAGGGCTGAAATTGGGATTTCAGGCTCGTGCCCACGTCAAGAGGTATAAGACCTCCGACGATTTTCTTAGCCTGCAAACTAAGGGAGAAAAGCTCAATTGTTGAACTTGTGCTCAGATTGTCTGAGTACAACAATCGCTTGAATCGAGTGGGAGTTGATCTTCCAGATGAAATAGTGATGGTTCTCTGAAGTCATTACACAGAGCTTGAGCTTCGTGATGAACTATAATATATCAGGACATATATGATGATCCTTGAGGATATTCGCCGATTTGACACCACAAAAGTAGAAAATCAAGAAGGAGCATCAATTGTTGGTGGTTGGTGAAACCACTAGTTTCAAGAAGGGCAAGGGCAATAAGGGATACTTCATGAAACGGCAAATTCAGCTGTTGCTCTAGTGAAGAAACCCAAGAGTTGAACCCAACCCGAGACTAAGTGCTTCTGTAATAAAGGGGAACAGCCACTGGAGCAGAATTACCCTAGATACTTGGTAGATTAGAAGGCTGGCAAGGTCGATAGAAGTATATTGGATATACATTATGTTGATGTGTACTTTACTAGTACTCCTAGTGGCACCAGGGTATTAGATACCGGTTCGGTTGCTAAGTGTTAGTAACTCGAAATAAAAGCTACGGAATAAACGGAGACTAGCTAAAGGTGAGCTGACGATATGTATTGGAAGTGTTTCCAATGTTGATATGATCAAGCATCGCACGCTCCCTCTACCATCGAGATTGGTGTTTGCATTGAGCATAGACATGATTGGATTATGTCTATCTTGATACAGTTATTCATTTAAGGATAATAACGGTTACTCTGTTTATTTGAATAATACCTTCAATGGTCTTGCACCTAAAATGAATGGTTCATTGAATCTCGATCATAGTGATACACATGTTCATGCCAAAAGATATAAGATAGTAATGATAGTACCACCTACTTGTGGCACTGCCACTTAAGTCATATCGGTATAAAACGCATGAAGAAGCTCCATGTTGATGGATCTTTGGACTCACTCATTTTTGAAAGGATTGAGACATGCGAACCATGTTTGTTGGTAGATATGCATGAAGAAACTCTATACAGATGGATCGTTTGGACTCACTTGATTTTGAATCACTTGAGACATGCAAATCATACCACATGGGCAAGATGACTGAAAGCCTCGTTTTCAGTAAAATGGAACTAGAAAGCAACTTGTTGGAAGTAATACATTTTGATGTGTGCAGTCCAATGAGTGCTGAGCGTGTAGTGGATATCGTTATGTTCTTACTTCACAGATGATTTGAGTAGATGTTGAGTATATTTACTTGATGAATCACGAGTCTGAATTATTGAAAGGTTCAAGTAATTCAGGGTGAAGTTGAAAGATCGTCGTGACAAGAGGATAATGATCTATGATATGATCATAGAGATGAATATCTGAATTACGAGTTTGGCACAGAATTAAGACATTGTGGAAATTGTTTCACAACTAATACAGCCTGGAACACCATAGTGTGATGGTGTGTCCGAACATCATAACTGCACCCTATTGGATATGATGCATACCATGATGTCTCTTATCGAATTACCATGATAGTTTATGGGTTAGGCATTAGAGACAACCACATTCACTTTAAATAGGGCACCACGTAATTCCGATGAGATGACACCATATGAACTATGGTTTAGAGAAACCTAAGCTGTCATTTCTTAGAAGTTTGGGGCTGCGACGCTTATGTGAAAAAGTTTCAGGCTGATAAGCTCGAACCCAAAGCGGATAAATGCATCTTCATAGGACACCCAAAACAGTTGGGTATACCTCCTGTCTCAGATCCGAAAGCAATAAGGGATTGTTTCTAGATCGGGTCCTTTCTCGAGGAAAAGTTTCTCTCGAAAGAATTGAGTGGGAGGATGGTGGAGACTTGATGAGGTTATTGAACCGTCTCTTCAACTAGAGTGTGGCAGGGCACAGGAAGTTGTTCCTGTGGCACCTACACCAATTGAAGTGGAAGCTTATGATAGTGATCATGAAACTTCAGATCAAGTCACTACAACCTCGTGGATTGACAAGGATGCGTACTACTTCAGAGTGGTACGTAATCCTGTCTTGGAAGTCATGTTGCTAGACAACAATGAACCTACGAGCTATGGAGAAGCGATGGTGGGCCCGGATTCCGATAAATGGCTCGAGGCCATAAATCCGAGAGAGGATCCATGTATGAAAACAAAGTGTAGACTTTGGCAGAACAGCTCGATGGTCGTAAGGCTGTTGAGTGCAGATGGATTTTAAAAGGAAGACGGACAATGATGGTAAATGTCACCATTAAGAAAGCTCGACTTGTCGTTAAGAAGTTTCCCGACAAGTTCAAGGAGTTGACTACGGTGAGACTTTCTCACTCGTAGCGATGCTAAGAGTCTGTTGGAATTATATTAGCGATTACTGCATTATTTATGAATCTTGCAGATAGGATGTCAAAAAAACATTGTTTTCTCAACGATTTTCTTGAGGAAAGGTTGTATGTGATACAACCGGAAGGTTTTGTCAATCCTGAAAGATGCTAATAAGTATGCAAAGCTCCAGCAATCCTTCTAAGGACTGGAGTAAGCATCTCGGAGTTGGAATGTATGCTTTGATGAGATGATCAAAGATTTTGGGTGTATACAAAGTTTATGAGAAACTTGTATTTCCAAAGAAGTGAGTGGGAGCACTATAGAATTTCTGATAAATATATGTTGACATATTGTTGATCAGAAATGACGTAGAATTTCTGGAAAGCATATAGGGTTATTTGGAAAGTATTTTTCAATGTTAAGCCTGGATTAAGCTACTTGAACATTGAGCATCAAGATCTATAAGGATAGATCAAAATTCTTAATGGTACTTTCAAATGAGCACATACCTTGACATGATCTTGAAGGTGTTCAAGATGGACCTGTCAAAGAAGGAGTTCTTGCCTGAGTTGTAAGGTATGAAGTTAAGACTTAAAGCTCGACCACGGCAGAATAGAGAGAAAGGACGAAGGTCGTCCCCTATGCTTAAGACATAGGCTCTACAGTATGCTATGCTGTGTACCGCACCTGAAAATGTGCCTTGCCATGAGTCAGTCAAGGGGTACAAGAGTGATCTAAGAATGGATCACAGGACAGCGGTCAAAGTTATCCTTAGTAACTAGTGGACTAAGGAATTTTCTCGATTATGGAGGTGGTAAAAGAGTTCGTCGTAAAGGGTTACGCCGATGCAAACTTTGACACTAATCCAGATTATTCTGAGTAGTAAACTGGATTCGTATAGTAGAACAGTTATTTGGAATAGCTCCAAATGTAGCGTAGTAGTTGCATCTACAAGATGACATAGAAATTTGCGAAGTACATACGGATCTGAAAGATTCAGACCCGTTGACTATAACATCTCTCACAAGCATAACATGATCAAACCCAGAACTCATCGAGTGTTAATCACATGGTAATGTGAACTAGATTATTGACTCTAGTAAACTCTTTGGGTGTTAGTCACATGGGGATGTGACCTTGAGTGTTAGTCACATAGCGATGTGAACTGGATTATTGACTCTAGTGCAAGTGGGAGACTGTTGGAAATATGCCCTAGAGGCAATAATAAATTGGTTATTATTATATTTCCTTGTTCATGATAATCGTTTATTATCCATGCTAGAATTGTATTGATAGGAAACTCAGATACATGTGTGGATACATAGACAACACCATGTCCCTAGTAAGCCTCTAGTTGACTAGCTCGTTGATCAATA
The DNA here is from genome assembly GCF_003073215.2 of Triticum urartu. Taxonomy (NCBI): domain Eukaryota; kingdom Viridiplantae; phylum Streptophyta; class Magnoliopsida; order Poales; family Poaceae; genus Triticum; species Triticum urartu. The sequence continues at coordinate 8,575 of NW_024113818.1, forward strand.
GATGGTTACGGTTTCCTGACCATGGACATTGGATGTCATTGATAACGGGATCACATCATTAGGAGAATGATGTGATGGACAAGACCCAATCCTAAGCCTAGCACAAGATCATGTAGTTCGTATGCTAAAGCTTTTCTAATGTCAAGTATCGTTTCCTTAGACCATGAGATTGTGCAACTCCCGGATACCGTAGGAGTGCTTTGGGTGTGCCAAACGTCACAACGTAACTGGGTGGCTATAAAGGTACACTACAGGTATCTCCGAAAGTGTCTGTTGGGTTGGCACGAATCGAGACTGGGATTTGTCACTCCGTGTAAACGGAGAGGTATCTCTGGGCCCACTCGGTAGGACATCATCATAATGTGCACAATGTGATCAAGGAGTTGATCACGGGATGATGTGTTACGGAACGAGTAAAGAGACTTGAGCTTCCTTCAAACTTTGCAAATGTTCATGACGTGTCCACGTCTCTCAGCTTTGAAAGTGCTTCAAGACGCCTGACCGCACCGTCAACTTCAAGGACATTGAGCTCCAAGAAGATCTCTCTTATCGTGAGCACCCAGTTGCTATCCTTGAAGAGACTGAACGCAAGACTCGCAACAAGTCAATCAAATTTCTCAAAGTCAAGTGGTCTCACCATTCCGACCGTGAAGCTACCTGGGAACGCGAGGATCACCTCCGTTCTGAGTACCCGGAGTTCTTTCAGTCCTAGATCTCGGGACGAGATCTTTTCGTAGTGGTGGAGTGTTGTAACGCCCCAGATGTAACTTTCCCTATTTGTACTCCAACTCTTGCCGTTTCCGGCGTTAAGTTATATTTATTCCTCGGGTTCGGGTTTTGTCTCCGTGTGTTGTTTTTCGTTTTCATGCATCTCATATCATGTCATCATGTGCATTGCATTTGCATGTGTTCATCATGTTCGTCTCATGCATCTCGAGCATTTTCCCCGTTGTCCGTTTTGCATTCCGGCGCTTCGTTCTCCTCCGGTGGTCATTTCTAGCTCTTCTTTCGTGTGTGGGGATTAAACATTTCCGGATTGGACCGAGACTTGCCAAGCGGCCTTGGTTTACTACCGGTAGACCGCCTGTCAAGTTTCGTATCATTTGGACTTCGTTTGATACTCCAACGGTTAACCGAGGGACCGAAAAGGCCTCGTGTGTGTTGCAGCCCAACACCCCTCCAATTTGGCCCAAAACCCACCAAACTCTGCTCCATGTCCTAGAGCGTTCGATCACGATCGCGTGGCCGAAAACCGCACCTCATTTGGACTCTCCTAGCTCCCTCTATGCCTATATATAGCCCCCTCCATTTTCGGATCTCTCCTCCCCCTCGAAACCCTAGTTTAAAAAAAAACATCTCCGCCGACGGACACGTCCGACGGCCGCGACATTCTCCCCGCCTCCCGCCGCCACGTGGCGGGCGCGGCACTTCCCCGCCAGCCGCTCGCGCCGGCCCGCACCGGCCCGAGGGGCCCGCTCCCGCGCCTCTCCGGGCCAGTCCCAGCCGCCGCCGCCGCCGCGCCCGTCTTCCACGGCTCCGGGAGCCCGCGCCACCACCGCGCCGACGCGCGGCGACAGCTCGTCGCCGCCCGGCGCGTCGCGCGGGATTCGGCAGCGGCAGAAACGTCAGAGCCGGCTTCGGGCACGTGGCTCCGGCTCCTGCGGAGACTGTTATTTTGTTTGACTAGGGTTTCGGGGAGGAGAGATCCGAAAAATGGGGGTGTATATATAGGCATAGAAGGGAGCTAGGAGAGTCCAAATGAGGTGCGGTTTTCGGCCACGCGATCATGATCGAACGCTCTAGGAGATGGAGCAGAGTTTGGTGGGTTTTGGGCCAAATTGGAGGGGTGTTGGGCTGCAACACACACGAGGCCTTTTCGGTCCCTCGGTTAACCGTTGGAGTATCAAACGAAGTCCAAATGATACGAAACTTGACAGGCGGTCTACCGGGGTAGTAAACCAAGGCCGCTTGGCAAGTCTCGGTCCAATCCGGAAATGTTTAATCCCCACACACGAAAGAAAGCTAGAAATGACCACCGGAGGAGAACGAAGCGCCGGAATGCAAAACGGACAACGGGGAAAATGCTCGGATGCATGAGACGACACGTATGCAAATGCAAGGCACATGATGACATGATATGAGATGCATGACAACGACAACAACACACGGAGACAAAACCCGAACCCGAGGAAATAAATATAACTTAACGCCGGAAACGGCAAGAGTTGGAGTACAAATTGGGAAAGTTACATCCGGGGTGTTACAACACTCCACCACTACGAAAGGATCTCGTCCCGAGATCTAGGACTGAAAGAACGCCACTCCACTCCCCGAGAAGGGCCGTACTCAGAACGGAGGTGATCCTCGCGTTCCCAGGTAGCTTCACGGTCGGAATGGTGAGACCACTTGACTTTGAGGAATTTGATTGACTTGTTGCGAGTCTTGCGTTCAGTCTCTTCAAGAATAGCAACTGGGTGCTCACGATAAGAGAGATCTTCTTGGAGCTCAATGTCCTCGAAGTTGACGGTGCGGTCAGGCGTCTTGAAGCACTTTCGAAGCTGAGAGACATGGAACACATCATGAACATTTGCAAAGTTTGAAGGAAGCTCGAGTTGATAGGCGAGGTCGCCTCTCTTGCTGACAATCTTGAAAGGTCCCACGTATCTAGGGGCAAGCTTCCCTTTGATACCGAAGCGACGAGTACCTTTCATAGGAGAGACGCGGAGGTAAACATGATCTCCGATCTCGAAAGCCAAATCACGGTGCTTACTATCATAGTAGCTCTTCTGGCGGGATTGGGCTGCTTTGAGGTTATCACGAATGACTTTGCACATTTCTTCTGCCTCTGTGATTAAGTCATTACCCAAAAGCTGACGTTCACCGGTTTCAGACCAGTTGAGAGGGGTACGGCACTTCCTGCCATACAGAATTTCAAATGGGGCCTTGCCCGAACTTGCTTGAAAACTGTTGTTGTAGGAGAATTCAGCATAAGGAAGACAATCCTCCCACTTCATGCCGAAGGAGATCACACAAGCCCTGAGCATATCTTCAAGAATCTGGTTGACACGCTCGACTTGACCGCTTGTTTGAGGATGGAAAGCTGTGCTGAAGCGGATGTTGGTGCCCATGGCCTTCTGAAAAGAATCCCAAAACTTCGAGGTAAAGATGCTGCCACGGTCTGAAGAGATCACTTGAGGAATACCGTGCAGAGAGACAATGCGAGAGGTATAGAGTTCCGCCAATTGAGCTGCAGTGATCGACTCTTTGATAGGCAGAAAATGAGCCACTTTGGTGAGACAGATGACAACAAATATAGCATCATTGCCACCACCAAAGATCCCGCCTCAATGCGCACCCATCGAGCAAGAGACCAACGTGGCGGGGCGCCCGGCATACACGTGCCAACGAGGTCTGGTCACCTCAAGATCCCCCGCGTCGCAGTCGCGACGACACCAAGAATAGTCTTGTACATCTGTGAAAGACAGTCGGCTGCATCTCCGCAGAAAAGATAGCGCCGGCACAAAAGCAATCCGAAGCGCTACAGTTAGAAACAGGAAGCCAGAGAAACTTCAGCAGCAGACACTCGTGAGCTCTCCAAATCGGTCTGCTCGGAGTCACTCGCCTAGTTCAGTCTCTCATACGACAGCCGAACAGAAACTTTGTCTCACTAGTTTGCCAATGAACATAAAAGTGCGTGCTCGCGAAGAACTAGCTATGCGCGTAGATGTGAAGTCTCATATGTGACTTCGAGTTCAGACCAGCCGCATTCTTTGCTGCTTCGATTTCATACGAAGTGGCAACGCCAACTTAGGTCAATGTCGACCGTATTGTCACTGAGGGAAGATAGTGACCAAAGTGGATCGACACCTTCGCTCGCCAGCTATCTTGCACGCCAGAGACAAAACAACAACAACAAAAAAAAAAAAAAAAAAAAAAAAAAAAAAAAAAAAAAAAAAAAAAAAAAAAAAAAAAAAAAAAAAAAAAAAAGAAAAAAAAAAAAAAAAAAAAAAAAAAAAAAAAAAAAAAAAAAGAAGAAAAAAAAAAAAACAAAAAAAAAAAAAAAAAAAAAAAAACTCTCAAACTTCTTCCAAAATGGGCATAATACTTCTTCCACCGGACTATATTCGTCGTCTTCACTAAAGTCAGCGGAATATTTATAGTATCTATAGTGCCGAAATAATGTTCAGAATTAAGGATCTTATCTAGTGAATACGGTGCACTTCTTTTGAATCGATCGCTAAAAGAAGGTGTGTATCAATGAGTAAATAAATAAAGACAATCAGAAATTATTCCAATCCAGTCTTTGGTTTTGAAAACTCTGAAGCCACCACATAGACTATAAAAATGACAGAGATCACATTCAAAGGAGCAAATACTACTTATGCATTAACAATGGCAGAAACGGCTAGGGCAGATCGCATAGCACAACATCCGGTTGCGAAGTATGCCGGTTGATGGATACATGTAAGAATAGATTCCAGTAGCAAATGCGTTACATGCCGCTTAAGTTACATTAGCACATGATCAACGACTATCGATAGTTTAGTGCACCTAAATAATACTGGAATAGAAGTAAAACTATTCCAACTGATAAGTGCAGCTTGCCAAACGATGAGAGCGAAACAGAAAGTAGAAATGCATCGCGCAGCAACCGTTTACATGCCTTCGTGAGTTATATTTCGCATGTCTCAGTTTTCACTAAGTCTGAAAACTGATTGTGTTTTAGCTATGTTCGTGTGCCCGTTAATATATTTTGTGAACCCTTTTGGCCCCAGGTCACTTTGGGTATTTTGTTAAGCTTGTTGAGTAGCTCCATGCCATGTTCTTAATTGTCATGTTCAGGTCATGTATCATGTTGTTTTGCTGCTCCGAAGAGAGCATCGTGATCTGAAATTTCAGACAAGTGTTAATTTCACTAAGTCTGGAATCTGTTTTGCATTTGCGTTTTTGCCATGCTTGTTTGAACCTCTTAATGGATGAATTGGCCGTGGCTCAGTGCTAGTCTTTTGTTAAGCATCTTGTGTGCATCCCTGCCATGTATTTTTTTGTCATGTTTGGTGGCTGTAGCATGTTCATTTCAGTTGCATTTAGATGCCTACTTGCTGTAAATCGCAGACCGGTGTCATATCTTAAAACGCTTGCCATTTCCAAACCGTAACTCCGATTCGATGATCTTTATATCGTTTTCAAGCGATTTCATCCCCTCTATCCAGTGGCACCCTTAGGCATATCGTTTCCAAGAGACATCCCCTCTCTCCAGTGGCCGGAATTCCAAGTTGGGGCCAGGTTCATGCATTTCCTGTCATATCTTGCATTTTGCATCCCGCATCGCATCCCGCATAGCATATCATCATTTCATCATATTGCTTGGTCTTGCACGTGGTTGATTGTATCCTTGTTGCTTGTTTGTCTTGTTTGGGTAGCCGGGAGACGAGTTCGCTACCGAGAGCCCGTTGAGTTTGCTTGTTGAGGATCCAGTCAACTCTGACAACTGTGCAGGCAAGATGCTCATACCCTCGAAATCACTACTATCTTTGCTATGCTAGTTTGCTCGCTCTTTTGCTATGCCAATGCTACGATGCCTACCTTTTGCTTGTCAGCCTCCCAATTGCCATGTCAAACCTCTAACCCACCATGTCCTAGCAAACCGTTGATTGGCTATGTTACCGCTTTGCTCAGCCCCTCTTATAGCGTTGCTAGTTGCAGGTGAAGATTGTGAGGCCGTTCCTTGTTGGAACATTTATTTACTTGTTGGGATATCATTATATTGCATGTTAGCTTAATGCATCTATATACTTGGTAAAGGGTGGAAGGCTCGGCCTCTCGCCTAGTGTTTTGTTCCACTCTTGCCGCCCTAGTTTCCGTCATATCGGTGTTATGTTCCCGGATTTTGCGTTCCTTACGCGGTTGGGTTATAATGGGAACCCCTTGATAGTTTCGCCTTGATTAAAGCTTTTCCAGCAATGCCCAACCTTGGTTTTACCATTTGCCACCTAGCCTCTTTTTCCCTTGGGTTCCTGCGGACTCAAGGGTCATCATTGTTTTACCCTCCCGGGCCAGTGCTCCTCTGAGTGTTGGTCCAACCTGTCAGCTGCCGATGACCACCAGGGGCAACTCTGGGCTGGCCTACCCATACCTAGGACAATCTGAGTGTGCCCTGAGAAAGAGATATGTGCAGCTCCTATCGGGATTTGTCGGCACATTCGGGCGTTGCTGGATTTGTTTTAACCTATCGAAGTGTCGAACGTTGTCTTCGTAGAACTAGGCTGCCTACTACCTGAGTTCTATACGGAATGTCTCGGGAAACATATATAAACGCATGTGCTGGAGTCGCTGTCGTTCGAACTGCCCATACTGATCGCTCGGAAACACGGTGCCTTTATATTTGTGCACCTGGAGAACGAATCACCTGGTCCTGCATTGGGGTCATTATTAAGTTATACTCTGTTGTCGCACAGGTTGACCAGTGAGAGCTTGGCAATAGGCTAAAAGGAGTTGGGACCTCAGCCCATCTCCGCACCCTCCCGCGATTGCAGGGACTATTTAGTAGACTTAATAAGCTGAATGTCGATAGCGGCCGTGCAACTCATATGTGGAGCGCGGTTTGCAGCAAGCGATACGTAGGCGCATGAATGTGGTGGGCTATGACTATTATTCATCAGTTAAAATGTCCAGTTGGATGCAGAATGAACATGATAAAGAGACTAGTAACATAAGTGACATTAAAATGCTGAGGAGTCAAGCTGGAGGTGCTGTGTGTTAGGGCGCCGTCGCAATAGGCCCTGCTGCTTATCTCAGGCGACGTGACTACCAACACCGTGTGCCACTCCGGACTCCGCGTCGAGATCCAGAGGGAAGGTTGGGACCACACGGGCGCATATCGGATCTCAGATGGCAACACGAGTCTCATGTTATTCATTTTAATTAATTAATGGTTTTAAGTTATCTACAACCGACATTTAACAAATTTCCATGGCCTCTTCTGCGGAGTGTGGAGTGGACATGCGGTGTTGGAGAGGTTGTTCTCTCTAATTCTCGCTCGCGCCTTGCCTCCTCTTCTCGCTCTCTTTTGCGAATAAGATAGCCACCATATATGCTAGTCGCTTGCTGCAGCTCCACTTATAATTGGCTTACCCTTCCTATAAGCTTAAATAGTCTTGATCGCGAGGGTGCGAGACTGCTGAGTCCCTGTGGCTCACAGATACTATAACTCCAGATGCAGGTCCAGGTGATTCCGCTCCAGGTGACGAGTACGAGCTCAAGTGGGAGTTCGACGAGGACTCTCAGCGTTATTATGTTTCCTTTCCCGATGATCAGTAGTGGTGCCTAGTTGGGGTTCGATTCAGGGCCTTGTCGCATGTTGGGTTCTTTTCTATTTTGGCGCCGTAGTCGGGCCATGAGTGATTGTTTGATGGATGTTATTTATGTACTCTGATGTGACGTGGCGAGTGTAAGCCAACTATGTATCTCCCCCTTTTATTACATATTACATGGGATGTTGTAATGATTGCCTGACTTGCGACATTGCTTTCAATGCGGTTATGTCTCTAAGTCGTGCCTCGACACGTGGGAGCTATAGCCGCATCGAGGGCGTTACAAGTTGGTAATCAGAGCCTTCCCCGACCTTAGGAGCCCCATTGCTTGATCGTTTTTAGCAGCCGAGTTGTGTCTAGAAAAATGTTTTGAGTCACTTAGGAATTATATATCGGAGAGCTTAGGAATTCTTTTTACTTCCCAGTCTCCTCATCGCTCTGGTAAGGCATCCTGACGTAGAGTTTTGACTCTTCTCTTCTCAAATTTCACTAAATTTTTTTTTAGGATCACGCGAGTATCTTGGATTTGTTCCGATGGCTTATGATGAGAATACTGTCTTGGTGCCTCCTGTCAGGGGTTTAGTGGAAGTGTCCCGGGGAGTTGAGCTCTGAGGTGTTGTCATCATAATTTTATCGTTGCAATTCTGGAATACTTGAGATATGTTCGCCGACATCGAAAATCTCTTTTATGCAGTTCGTTGGTGAGATAACCTCGACGCCACCCAGTACTGGGGCGGGAGTTCGGGAGTATCGCCATAACTTGTATAACGGATGCTTTTCGAAGGTTGAGGTAGATGGTTTCCGAAGTTTTCTTGGTTATGTGTTGAAGGATGGATACAGCTGGATGTAGGATTTGCTAGTTTGGGTGAGATATTATGCTTCCCCTGTATCCCCAACACCTGATTGCATAACCGGAAAGGTTCGGGAGTTTCATAGGTGGGAATTCTAGTAGCTCTAGTTCTTCTTCCACGGATATTGGTTTGAGATTGGGATTTCTTACCGATTATTCGTTCTTGATCCGTACCTTGTTGATTTATTTCTCTACCTTAATTCTACGTGGCTTCTCAATTTATGGATATGTGACCATTTCAAGAGGAATGCATTCGTTCATTTTGTTCGGATGTGAAGACTATATGTTGCAATTTTCATTCCGTTGGATTCAGCTTCAATATTTATCTGTCTATGTGCTAACGGTGGTCAACCTCTTCAGGATGGCTCCCACTAAGAGCACCAGTCAGAACCAGAATCAAGATCCGCCACCGCCTCCACCTCCTCCAGAGGCATGGCAAGCTGTGATGGCCGCAACCAATGCAAACACTCAGCTGATCATGCAAATTTCAAGAGCGCAATCAAGGCAGTCAAGGGAATCAAGGCAGCAATCAGAGTCACTTTGCTACACTCAACCAGTTCCTTGCTAACGGGCCAAAGACTTTCAGTAATTGTGTTGAGGCAACCGATGCTGACGATTGGCTTGTGGATCTGTGTAAGCATTTCGAGTGCAGCAACGTCAGGCCTGAGGACTTTGTCAAGTTCGCTTCCTTCCAACTCAAAGATCAAGCTGCAGAATGGTTCCAGCAGTACAAGGATTCCAGAGGTGGACGTGTTATCACTTGGGATGATTTCCGTCGAGATTTCCGAGCTCATCACATTCCGCAGAGCGTGGTTGAAAGCAAGCGTGAGGAATTCCGCAATCTGAAGCAAGGCTCTTTGTCTGTCTATGACTACAACAAATTGTTCCAGAAGCTTGCCCGCTTTGCCAAGCAGGACGTGCCTGATGAGAAGAGCATGATATATCAGTTCAGGGGTGGTCTCAGAGAAGATATTCAGCTCGCTCTTGTCCTCTTCGAGCCCTTGAGATACGATGAGTTCTACAACATGGCACTGAAGCAAGAGGCTGCTCAGTTGAGGTGTGATGCTTCCAGGAAGCGAGTCAGAGATGTTACTCCTTCTTCCTCTACTCAAGTGGCCAAGCAGCAGAAGTTTTGGCTTCCTCCTCCTCCGTTCCGTCAGCCGTATCAGCAGAAGAGCAAAGGTGGCAGTGGTTCTTCCCACCCACCCAACCCAGGCTTTCAGAACAAGACTTCGTCTCAAGCTCCAAGATCGAGTGCTCCGTATCACCGTCCGCTTTCAGAGGTCACGTGCAACAAGTGCCAACAGAAGGGTCACTATGCCAACAAGTGTTTCAACCAGAGGCGTCTTCCTCCTCCTCCTCCTGTCAGATCGGCAAGTACAGCTGTGGTCAAGCATAACCCCAAGCATGCCAAGGTCAATTTGATGAATGCAGCTCAGGCAGAGGACTCGTCAGATGTGATCATGGGTAACCTTCCTGTTAATGATATTCCTGCAAATGTTCTTTTTGACACGGGTGCATCGCATTGTTTCATCTCGAGACCGTTTTCATCTAAGCATGGGTTGCCTTTGCAAATTTTGCCTAGTCCTTTAGCAGTTGTCTCTCCCGGTAAGCGCATGCAGGCTAACTCCATTGCTCCGGATGTTACTATCACTTTGGGTGACTACAAGTTTCTATCTTCTCCAACGGTTCTTGGTGACTCGGATATTGATCTTATTCTCGGGAATGGATTGGCTTTCTAAGCACAAGGCTCAGCTTGATTGTGCAGCCAGGCAGATTCAATTGACTCATTCGTCTGAGGATGTAATTGTCTTTGCCGCTCGGGATAATACCATTCGTCTGTTTTCTCTCAATGAGAAGGGTGAATTGGATGCCATCTCTCAAATTCCAGTCGTTTGCGAATATCAAGACGTCTTTCCAGAAGAGCTCCCAGGAATGCCTCCGCACCGGCCAGTTGAATTCGTTATTGATCTTGAGCCTGGCACGGAACCTGTGTGCAAACGTCCTTACAAGCTCGGACCTGAAGAGTTGAAGGAGCTGAAGAAGCAACTCGATGAGCAAGAAAGAATGGGTCTCATCCGGCCTAGTACTTCTCCGTGGGGTTGTGGTGTTCTTTTTGTGAAGAAGAAGGATGGAACGGACGACTTTGTGTTGATTACCGTCCAGTGAACAAGAAGACCATCAAGAACAAATACCCACTTCCCAACATCAATGAGCTGTTCGAACAACTCAAAGGTGCCCAAGTATTCTCCAAGCTTGATCTCCGTATGGGTTATCACCAGATTCGCATTCGTGAAGAAGATATTCCCAAGACAGCATTCAGAACAAGCTTTGGTTCATATGAATACACTGTCATGTCTTTTGGCCTCGCCAACGCTCCTCCGACGTTCTCTCGCATGATGAACTTCATCTTCAACGCCTACACCAATGACTTTCGTTTTGGTCTATCTCGATGACATTCTGGTTTTCTCCAGAACAAGGAAGATCATGCCAAGCACTTGCGTTTGGTTCTCGATAAGCTCAGGGAACATCAGTTCTATGCCAAGTTCTCCAAGTGTGAATTTTGGCTCGATGAGGTTCTTTATCTTGGTCATATCATCTCTGCCAAGGGCATTTCCGTGAATCCCGAGAAGGTATCCGCAATTGTGAATTGGGAACCTCCTCAGAATGTGAAGCAACTCCGCAGTTTTCTCGGTCTCGCAAGCTATTGCCGAAGATTCGTTGAAAACTTTTCCAAGATCGCGAAGCCTCTCTCAAATCTTCTTCAGAAGCACGTGTCAAGTACGTTTGGTCTCCGGAGTGTGATATTGCTTTCAACACTTTGAAAGAGAAGTTGATCACTGCTCCAGTTCTGACTCCGCCTGATGAATCCAAGCCGTACGAGGTCTTTTGTGATGCCTCTCTCCAAGGTCTTGGCGCAGTTTTGATGCAAGAGAAGAAAGTTGTTGCTTATACATCTCGCCAGTTGAAGCCTAATGAGAAGAACTACCCCACTCATGATCTCGAGTTGGCGGCAGTTGTGCATGCTCTTTTGACTTGGAGACATCTTCTATTGGGAAGAAAAGTGGACATTTTCACTGATCACAAGAGTCTCAAGTACATCTTCACTCAGCCTAATCTCAACCTAAGGCAAACTCGATGGGTCGAAATGATTCAAGAGTATAATCCGAGTATCGAGTATACTCCAGGCAAGGCCAATGTGATTGCTGACGCTTTGAGCAGAAAGGCCTACTGCAACAGTCTGATTCTAAGCCTTATCAACCCGAGCTTTGTGAAGCTTTCCGCAAACTTAATCTGCAAGTTGTTCCTCAAGGTTTCCTCGCCAACCTTCAAGTCTCTCCTACCTTAGAAGACCAGATTCGCCAAGCCCAGCTTCTTGATGCTATGGTGAAAAAGGTGAAGATTGGGATTGCCAAGAGTCAGTCCAAGTACAAGTGCTACCGCCTTGATGACAAGGACACTCTCTTCTTCGAGGATCGTATTGTTGTGCCCAAAGGTGAACTTCGTAAAGTGATCATGAACGAGGCTCACAATTCTCTCCTCTCCATCCACCCTGGGAGTACGAAGATGTATCAGGACCTCAAGCAAGCTTATTGGTGGACTCGAATGAAGCGCGAGATCGCTCAATTCGTGAATGAATGTGATGTCTGCAGAAGAGTGAAGGCAGAACACCAAAGGCCAGCTGGTCTCCTCCAACCTCTTGCCATTCCAGAATGGAAGTTTGACCACATTGAAATGGACTTCGTGACTGGGTTTCCAAAGTCCAAGCGTGGCAATGATGCTATATTTGTTGTCATCGACAAGCTCACCAAAGTGGCTCACTTTCTGCCTATCAAAGAGTCGATCACTGCAGCTCAATTGGCGGAACTCTATACCTCTGCATTGTCTCTCTGCACGGTATTCCTCAAGTGATCTCTTCAGACCGTGGCAGCATCTTTACCTCGAAGTTTTGGGATTCTTTTCAGAAGGCCATGGGCACCAACATCCGCTTCAGCACAGCTTTCCATCCTCAAACAAGCGGTCAAGTCGAGCGTGTCAACCAGATTCTTGAAGATATGCTCAGGGCTTGTGTGATCTCCTTCGGCATGAAGTGGGAGGATTGTCTTCCTTATGCTGAATTCTCCTACAACAACAGTTTTCAAGCAAGTTCGGGCAAGGCCCCTTTTGAAATTCTGTATGGCAGGAAGTGCCGTACCCCTCTCAACTGGTCTGAAACCGGTGAACGTCAGCTGCTGGGTAATGACTTAATCACAGAAGCAGAAGAAATGTGCAAAGTCATTCGTGATAACCTCAAAGCAGCCCAATCCCGCCAGAAGAGCTACTATGATAGTAAGCACCGTGATTTGGCTTTCGAGATCGGAGATCATGTTTACCTCCGCGTCTCTCCTATGAAAGGTACTCGTCGCTTCGGTATCAAAGGGAAGCTTGCCCCTAGATACGTGGGACCTTTCAAGATTGTCAGCAAGAGAGGCGACCTCGCCTATCAACTCGAGCTTCCTTCAAACTTTGCAAATGTTCATGATGTGTTCCATGTCTCTCAGCTTCGAAAGTGCTTCAAGACTCCTGACCGCACCGTCAACTTCGAGGACATTGAGCTCCAAGAAGATCTCTCTTATCGTGAGCACCCAGTTGCTATTCTTGAAGAGACTGAACGCAAGACTCGCAACAAGTCAATCAAATTTCTCAAAGTCAAGTGGTCTCACCATTCCGACCGTGAAGCTACCTGGGAACGCGAGGATCACCTCCGTTCTGAGTACCCGGAGTTCTTTCAGTCCTAGATCTCGGGACGAGATCTTTTCGTAGTGGTGGAGTGTTGTAACACCCCGGATGTAACTTTCCCAATTTGTACTCCAACTCTTGCCGTTTCCGGCGTTAAGTTATATTTATTTCCTCGGGTTCGGGTCTTTGTCTCCGTGTGTTGTTTTCGTTTTCATGCATCTCATATCATGTCATCATGTGCATTGCATTTGCATACGTGTTCGTCTCATGCATTCGAGCATTTTCCCCGTTGTCCGTTTTGCATTCCGGCGCTTCGTTCTCCTCCGGTGGTCATTTCTAGCTTTCTTTCGTGTGTGGGGATTAAACATTTCCGGATTGGACCGAGACTTCCAAGCGGCCTTGGTTTACTACCGGTAGACCGCCTGTCAAGTTTCGTATCATTTGGACTTCGTTTGATACTCCAACGGTTAACCGAGGGACCGAAAAGGCCTCGTGTGTGTTGCAGCCCAACACCCCTCCAATTTGGCCCAAAACCCACCAAACTCTGCTCCATGTCCTAGAGCGTTCGATCACGATCGCGTGGCCGAAAACCGCACCTCATTTGGACTCTCCTAGCTCCACTTATGCCTATATATAGCCCCCTCCATTTTCGGATCTCTCCTCCCCTGAACCCTAGTAAAAAAAAACATCTCCGCGCCGAGCCGGACACGTCCGACCCGGCCGGACATCTCCGCGCCAATCCCCGCCGCCACGTGGCGGGCGGACCACTTCCCCGCCAGCCGCTCCCGCCGGCCCGCCGGCCCGAGGCGGGCCCGCTCCCGCGCCTCTCCGGGCCAGTCCCAGCCGCCGCCGCGCGCCCGTCTTCCCCGGCTCCGGGAGCCCGCGCCACCACCGCCGCCATCGACGCCGGCGCCGGAGCTCGCCGCCTCCTCCGCCGGCGCTCGCCGCCGCCCGCCCCCGGCCGCCGCCGCCCGGCCGGCCACGCCGCTCCGCCGCCTGCCGCCATCGCCGGCCCCGCCTCACCTCCCTCGACGCCGGCCACCGCGGACCTCAACGCCGGCGAAGACCCCGGCGATCCTCGGGCTCCGAGCGTCCTCGCCCGATCTGGATCCGGTCGCCACGTGGTCCAAGTTGCTCTGTTTGAGGCCCCGTAACTTGCATCCGTAGCTCCGATTTGGGCATATATATATCAAAATCTTCGCCTCGATGAGTACATCATTCATTCCATTGCATCATTTTCATTTGAGTCATCTTGATGCCCAAAATGCTGTTAGAAGGAGGCTTCGTGAGTTAATTGTCAGATCTGCTAGTTCATCTTAGACTTTTGTCATTTTTGCCATGATTATTGTGTGCATGCTATGCCTGTGAGTCCTTCATATGTTTTGTTAAGCATTTTGTCTTCTTTCCAGAGGTGCAACCCATGCATTTTTAGGATGTGTGTGGTGACTTGTGCAAGCTTGCAAAGTGAGGCACCCGGTAAATCTGTTTTCAGGGACTTAGTTGTTTTCACTAAGTCTGGGATATTTAGTTCATGATGCCATATGTTCAGCTTGTTTCCTAGTGATCCGTGCCTCTTTTGAGGATGATCAGTAAAGGAGTTTTGTTAATCATGTTATGCTCTATCCATCCATGTCTTTGTTTGCAATTATGGAGCACCATAGCTTGAGTCAATCGAGCTCTACTTTTGCTTCATGGTGAATCTGGGCAGATCGTCAACTCGTTTGCGATTTTGCCGATGTTATTGTAGTTGATCCGTGCATGCTATGCCATTGTTCTTGCCATGTCTAGCTTGTATTTTGTGCCTTCTTAATGGATGTATGCTTTCCTTGCTGTGACTTGCACCATGGTGAGTGCATCGAGCTCGTTTACATGCCTTCGTGAGTTATATTTCAGCATGTCTCAGTTTTCACCAAGTCTGAAAACTGATTGTGTTTTAGCTATGTTCGTGTGCCCGTTAATATATTTTGTGAACCCTTTTGGCCCCAGGTCACTTTGGGTATTTTGTTAAGCTTGTTGAGTAGCTCCATGCCATGTTCTTACTTGTCATGTTCAGGTCATGTATCATGTTGTTTTGCTGCTCCGAAGAGAGCATCGTGATCTGAAATTTCAGACAAGTGTTAATTTCACTAAGTCTGGAATCTGTTTTGCATTTGCGTTTTTGCCATGCTTGTTTGAACCTCATTAATGGATGAATTGGCCGTGGCTCAGTGCTAGTCTTTTGTTAAGCATCTTGTGTGCATCCCTGCCATGTATTTTGTTGTCATGTTTGGTGGCTGTAGCATGTTTGTTGCATTGCATTTAGATGCCTACTTGTTGTAAATCGCAGACCGGTGTCATATCTTAAAACGCTTGCCATTTCCAAACCGTAACTCCGATTCCAATGATCTTTATATCGTTTTCAAGAGATTTCATCCCCTCTTTCCAGTGGCACCCTTGGAATTCCAAGCTGAGGCCAGGTTCATGCATTTCCTGTCATATCTTGCATTTTGTATCCCGCATCGCATCCCACATAGCATATCTTCATCTCATCATATTGCTTGGTCTTGCACGTGGTTGATTGTATCCTTGTTGCTTGTTTGTCTTGTTGGGTAGAGCCAGGAGACGAGTTCGCTACCGAGGAGCCCGTTGAGTTTGCTTGTGAGGATCCAGTCAACTCTGACAACTGTGCAGGCAAGATGATCATACCCTCGATATCACTACTATCTTTGCTATGCTAGTTTGCTCGCTCTTGCTATGCCAATGCTATGATGCCTAACTTTTGCTTGTCAGCCTCCCAATTTCCATGTCAAACCTCTAACCCACCTTGTCCTAGAAAACCGTTGATTGGCTATGTTACCGCTTTGCTTAGCCCCTCTTATAGCGTTGCTAGTTGCAGGTGAAGTTTGGAGGCCGTTCCTTGTTGGAACATCATTTATTTACTTGTTGGGGATATCATTATATTGCCATGTTATCTTAATGCATCTATATACTTGGTAAAGGGTGGAAGGCTCGGCCTCTCGCCTAGTGTTTTGTTCCACTCTTGCCGCCCTAGTTTCCGTCATATCGGTGTTATGTTCCCGGATTTTGCGTTCCTTACGCGGTTGGGTTATAATGGGAACCCCTTGATAGTTCGCCTTGATTAAAGCTTTTCCAGCAATGCCCAACATTGGTCTTACCATTTTCCACCTAGCCTTTTCTTTCCCTTGGGTTTTGCAGACTCCAGGGTCATCTTATTTTAACCCCCCCCCCCGGGCCAGTGCTCCTCTGAGTGTTGGTCCCACTGAGCGATGTCCGAGGCTACCAGGGGCAAATCTGGGCTGGCTTACCCATCGTCTTGCTCATCTGAGTGTGCCCTGAGAAAGAGATATGTGCAGCTCCTATCGGGATTTGTCGGCACATTCGGGCGGTGTTGCTGGTCTTGTTTTAACCTGTCGAATTGTCTTGTTGTACCGGGTTACCGAGTCTGATTCGGTGTGTCTCGGGTGGAGGTCTATTCCTTCGTTGACCGTGAGAGCTTGTCATGGGCTAAGTTGGGACTCCCCTGCAGGGATTGAACTTTTCGAAAGCCGTGCCCGCGGTTATGGGCAGATGGGAATTTGTTAATGTCCGGTTGTAGATAACTTAAACCTTAATTAATTAAAATGAATCAACTGAGTGTGTTGCCGTGATGGCCTCTTCTCGGCGGAGTCCGGGAAGTGGACACGGTGTTGGAGTATGCTTGCGCAGGTTGTTCTCTCTT
>NW_024113819.1:0-9465 GCF_003073215.2 Triticum urartu
AAGACATGATATGCAATGCATATGCGTGCTCCGAAGGGAAAGAATGAATCAAGGCATCAACTTGGCAAACCAAGTGTGCGCCACTGGAAAGATGAGATGATTTTGGTTGAAATCGATATAAAGATCACCGGAAATGATGCACGGTTTGCAAATGGCAAGCAAAACAAGAATGGCACAATTCTGCGATTAACAGCACGATGCCATCTAGAATGCAACAAGAAACTAAGCTACTGCACCCCAACATATCAACAAGGCATATGGAAGTGATGTACTCAAGATGCTTGACAAAACATGAACACTGAGCTACGGCTAAATCACACTAGAACAGGTTCAAACAAGCATGGCAAAAGTGCAAAAGATATCAGCTTCACAGACTTAGTGAAAATACTAACATGCCAGAAATAACATCAGGAAGCAATGTTTAGAGCAAGCAAACAACTACAGGAACATATCATAGCAAACAAGCATGGCATGAATCTACTAAATGCATAGAACAAAAGTCCCTTACTGATCATGAGCCAAAAGGCACAGAAGATATGATGGCACCCATGTAAACATAGCAAGTTTTATTAACAGTTTCAGACTTAGCAGAAAACAGAGCATGGCATAAACAGAATTATGAAGGCATCTTTGCGAGCTCAAATCACTCACACAAGCATTGCATGACAAACAAGCATCAACAGCAAGTGACATGTTCATGAAGCTAACCATGGCAAGAGAAAGTTCATAGCATGCATGGATCACTAACAACAACCATGGCAAAATTGATTAACATGTAAACAATCTGCCAGGAACATTTTATAGAAAAAGTAGAGCAAGATTAAGACATTCTTGGGCACTCCATAACGCAAACAGGGGCATGGATGGATAGAGCACAACCATATGTTCAAAATATCCTTACTGAAGCAACTCAAAACAAGCATGGATATCACTGTAGCATCATGTTTATATGGCATAAATAATAACAGCAGAACAAGGACTTAGCAAAATCCTAAGTCCCTGAAATCAGCAATATCACGAGGCCTACTTTGCATGCTTGTGCTAGTCACCACATTTGTCACAAAAATACATGTCAAGCCACCTCTGTAAAGATGGCATGGCATAGATCAAAACACATGTAGAGCTCATGCCCATATGAAGCACACATCAAATGTAACAAAAATGACAAATCACCCTAAACTGATAAGTAGGAAGCAGTAAACATTTTATAGCACTCTTGCATCACTGATTTAGGGCAACAAGATGAACTCAAACAAGCATGCAACAATGGAATGAAATGAAGAGCATCTCACAATGAACATTTTGATATATCATGCGCATGAAACGAAGCTACCGTCATGGATTTATGATGCAATGAACAGTGGCACAAAATGTTGCAAGGAAAAAACTTGGAGGAAAAAACGAGCTCCCAGATCTAGGGTTCTTCGTGGCGCATGGATCGAGGTTCGCCAGACGACGTCGCCGGAGCTTGCGGACGAGGAGGGGCGTCGCCGGAGAAGAGGAGGTGGCCAGAGATGGAAAGGATGGGCGGCGGCACGCCAGGCGAGGAGGCAAGGCGCGGACGTCGGCGGGGCTACGGCGGCTCGCGGTGGCGGAGCAGAGCGGCGAGGCGGCGGGATAGCAGTAGGAGCCGGGCGGCGCGGCGACCAGCTGTGGACGGGCGGCGGTCGGGCGGCGGCCTCGTCGGGGTCTCCCACGGGCCGCCGGGCGGCGAAGCGACGGCCTCCGGTCGGGGGTCGCCCACGGGCGGCGGGCGGCGGAGGAGCGGCCTCGCGGAATGTTGGCCGGATCTGGCCCGGGGCCTCGTGATGCGCGCGGGACAGCGTCAGACAGGTTGCGCGTTCCGTTACTGGTCGGGGCGGCGTGCGCGAAGCGTCCTGCGGGCGACAGACATGTCCGGTGGCGACGAGGGAAGTTTTTCTAGGGTTTCATCTGCGAAAATTGGGGAGGGGCATATATTTATAGGTAGGAGGAGGTAGGAGTGTCCAAATGGAGTGTAGTTTTTGCCCACACGATCGTGATCCAACAACGGAGGACATGAGATTGGTTTGGATGGGTTATTGAGCCGTTTTGGAGGGGTGTTAGACTGCAACACAAAAGAGGCCTACGCGGTTGCCCGGTTAGCCGTTGGAGCGTCAAACGGACTCCAAATGGAACTAAATTTGACAAGCGGTCTACCGGTAGTGTACCAAGGCCACTTGGCAAATCTCGATCCATTCCGAGAGCGTTTAACACCCGCTCACGAAAAGAGGCAAAGAGGGGTGCGCCAGTGCACGTAGGAGTGTCGGATTGCAAAACGGACAACGGGGAAATGCTCGGATGCATGAGACGAACACGTATGCAAATGAGATGCACATGATGACATGATATGAAATGCATGACATGACATGAGAAAAATGCAAAACGAACGCAAAACCCAACCACGAAGGGAATTCTCATAACTTGAAGCCAAAAATGGCAAGAGTCGGAGTTATAAATATGGCAAGTTGCATTCAAGGTGTTACAACACTCCACCACTACGAGAGGATCTCGTCCCGAGATCTAGAATGGCACTGGAGGGAAAAGGAAGAGGAAGATAAGAGGTAAACTAAGTCACTCTGTTAGAAAAGAGGAACATGGGATTAGACGAGAACCAAGAGGTTAAGTGACAAGATAGATATTGAAACCACTCCGGTTAAAACAAGATAGAGAAGGGATAGGAATGATATAATTTGGACATCACTCCGACTATAAATGGACGGAATTGAACCTGATCTTGACAAGATGAGAGGATACTTGATGAAATCAACAACACACTGCCTCCGGAACAAAAGATAGAATGGATTTGAAAGTAACGAAGAAGAAAACAACATCTTCTACCTCGAATGAATTTGAAAGCATCCTTCCATAGAGAATAGGACGGAGTTGTTGGGAAAACAATACGAAAGAAACAAACTTGTTGTGGGCTTATGGAAAACGTCTCAAAATTATGAGGTGAAATTCTGCCACTAACGAAAACAATAGATTGGTTTGATATCAACAAGGAGACGAGAAACTTATTTCACCGGGAGGATAAATGAAGATCTTGGGTCATTTATAAGCACCATAAATAGCAACAACCCTTAGGGAAAGCTTTAGGTGAAATATAACCCAAGATAACTCCAATGAAGAGATGGACGGGTTGCAAAGGATCGCATGAACGAATAGAAAATGATGGGTTTAAAATATGTCATTCCGGACAACTTGTGAATCATGAAACATGAAGGGAAATTGTCAAGAATGACATAACACCACCTCAAAAGATGAGATATGAAAGAATTGCACTTTGGATGCAAGATGAAGAATGCTTGAACTTCTCAAAACAAAATATGTGTTGAACAACATGTTTATTTTAGAGTAAAGCTTGGCGGACCATAACTTTGAGAGAAATCTTGAAGAACCATTGAAGAATGAAAAGAATTCTTCATGAGCCACCATGTTGAACCTCCATGAAGAACTCCAGTAATAAAGGATGATAGAAAGAAAGAGAAGTTGAAAACACCAGGTGAAGCCTTGCGAAGATTTAGCTGGAGCTTCGCGATGAGATAAAGCGAAAAACTTGAAACTCTATAAAAGAAACGATGAAGCATCTCGAACCGAGAAATGTGACATGATGAACAACTCTGGAAAGAATTCATTAGATCCCTTAGATGAAACAAAAATAAGAATTATGTTATGCGTATCCCTCACCAATTTAAATTGATGACAAGCAGTGGATTTGGCATACTACTTATTCCCGTTGGAAAGGATTGATGAGAGATATAGCGCAGACTTGAATAAGGTCTTGATGGATCCACGGGTGGGGTTTGGAAAACAACGAATGAATTGATATGATAACGAAGGAAGAGAAATCTCGAATCGAACCACCGTAAGAATTGAAAATGAACGAAGAAAAGATAAAGAAACACCGGGAAGAATTACAGAACGAATGAAGATACTTGAGGGAATTTAGATACATGAGAACGAAGAGATCACGAGCTGATTAGAGAACACTTGAACGATGCATCGGTAAGATTTGGAGAATGAGAGCTAAAAGCTGAGAATGAATAAACCCGCAATGATGGTCTTCGGAGAATCAAACTGAAAAGAATTCTCACAATAAAAAAACAATTATGAGAGGATGGCAGCAAGCTTGAACTACGCATCACTGAGAGAATGGGTAAGATATGGAGGAAAACTCTTCTTCGGTCTTCAACTGTCGAGAATGACGATAAGAAACACCATCATGAATTTTTGAGGCACTCCGGAATGAAGAATAGAAAGGCTGAACAAACGATGAAAAGAATTTGAAAGCGATCTTGGAGAAGTCATCTGACAGATGATGATTCATTCTTATGCCAAACTTTGAAAAGATAATAGCTCCAGGAAAATTAGAAGAGTCAGGTAGGATCTTGGAAAAAGACCTGTGGGTTAGGGCCCACTCAAGAGAAACACTGTTGATGATTTAAAAGATAGATTGCACCGGTTGAATTAAATGCCTCGAAAGAGATAACAACCTCGAGATATCTTGAACGTATTAGCAATGGAAAATGTGAATCTTCTGAGATAACTTCAGCACTCCGGAACAATTGAATAGTGAGAGGTGAATAAATAAGAGAGTCTTCGGTAAGGACTTCCAACATGGAAAGCATGTGAACCAATGAAAAAGATGTGATCAACACCGAAAGCTTGCATTGAATCCACCGGAGAAGGAAAGAAACGATAATGATGAACTTGAAGCTCCGTTAGAATCTTCATGAGAATCACCGAATACGAACATTGAAAGAAAGGAATAAAGAGACTTCACTTCCATTAGATGGATACTTGATTAAGAAATTCGAGTCCTTGAATAAAAGGGGTGGGAGGGAGGGAAAAACAAAGACAGCTTGGGACGAATGAAAGAAACACCGTTGAGAAAACTTAGAGTTGATCTTGTGGATGTTGAAAATTATCGGATCCACTTGAAGAGGAGCACACCGGTTGAGAAGAAATTGAGATGAAAAACTCAATTATCAAGAAGGATTAATACTCTCATAGAAATAAGAGAGCGTCGCTTAGGAAAGATATGGAATCAACACTTGACATTGAAGCAACTCGAATACCACAAACCAAAACAAAACAAAACAAAGGATTGGCTTGCGGAATAAGCCAGAAACAAACATATGATAGATCCCATATCGTATCATGTGTCTGTTGGAAAGATATTCTAGGAGCTACTTGAATTCCCGCTTATAAACTCCCGAAACTTTCTGGTTATGCAATCAAGTGTTGGGGATATAGGGGAAGCATAATATCTCACCCAAACTAACAATTCCTACATCCAGCTATATCCATCCTTCAACACATAACCAAGAAACCTTCGGAAATCATGTACCTCAACCTTCGAAAAGCATCCGTTATACGAGTTATAGAAAGACTCCCGATCACCCGCCCTAGTACTGGGTGGCGACGAGGTTATCAAACCAACAACTGCATAAAAGAGATTTTTGATGTCGGCGAACTCAGGTATTCCAGAACTGCAATGATAAAATTGTGACGACAACACCTCGGAGCTCAACTCCTCGGGACACTACCACCACCCCTAACTGCAAAAGTAGAGCAAGATTAAGACATTCTTGGGCACTCCATAACTGCAAACAGGGGCATGGATGGATATAGCACAACCATATGTTCAAAACATCCTTACTGAAGCAACTCAAAACAAGCATGGATGTCACTGTAGCATCAAGTTTACATGGCATAGTAATAACAACAGAACAAGGACTTAGCAAAATCCTATCCCTGAAATCAGCAATATCACGAAGGATTCTTTGCTTGCTTGTGCTAGTCACCACATTGGTCACAAAAATACATGGCAAGCACCTCTGTAAAGATGGCATGGCATATATCAAAACACATGTAGAGCTCATGCCCATATGAAGCACACATCAAATGTGACAAAAATGACAAATCACCCTAAACTGATAAGTAGCAGCAGTAAACATTTTATAGCACTCTTGCATCACTGATTAGGGCAACAAGATGAACTCCAATAAGCAAGGCACAATGGAATGAATTGAAGAGCATCTCACAATGAACATTTTGATATATCATGCGCATGAAACGAAGTTGCAGTCATGGAGTTATGATGCAATGAACAGGGGCACAAAATATTCCAGGGAAAAGACTTAGAGGAAAAAACGACCTCCCAGATCTAGGGTTCTTCGTGGCGCGCAGATCGAGGATCGTCGGACGACGTCGCCGGAGCTTGCGGATGAGGAGGGGCGTCACCGGAGAAGAGGAGGTGGCCGGAGATGGAGAGGACGGGCGGCGGCACGCCGGGCGAGGAGGCGAGGCCGGACGCGACGCGGGAGCGCAGGGCGGCGGCACGGCTCGCGGTGCAGGAGCAGCGGATGATGGTGGCGAGGCGGCGGGCACCGGCCAGAGCTGGGGACAGCGGGACCGGCGCTGACGGGCGGCGGTGTATGGAGCACGGCCTCGGGCGGGGTCGCCAGCGGGTGGCGCGCGGAGAGCGGCCCACGGAGGCCGGATCTGCCTCGGGGGCCTCGGCGGCGCGCGGCACGGCGGCGGACAGGTGGGCGTTCTACAGCGCTCGGGGCAGCGCACGAAGCGTCCAGTGGGCCGACGGAACATGTTCACGGAGGGTGGCGGTGGGTGAAGTTTTTCTAGGGTTTCATCCGCGAAAATTGGGGAGGGGCATATATTTATAGGTAGGAGGAGGTAGGAGTGTCCAAATGGAGTGTAGTTTTCGCCCACATGATCGTGATCCGACGATGGAGGACATGAGAGTAGTTTGGATGGGTTATTGGGGCGTTTTGGAGGGGTGTTGGGCTGCAACACAAAAGAAGCCTTCGCGATTGCCCGGTTAGCCATTGGAGCATCAAACGGACTCCAAATGGAACGAAATTTGATAGACGGTCTACCGGTAGTGTACCAAGGCCACTTGGCAACTCTCAGTCCATTCCGAGAACGTTTAACACCTGCTCACGGAAAGAGGCAAGAGGGGTGCATCGGTGCACGTAGGAGTGTCGGATTGCAAAACGGACAACGGGGAAAATGCTCGGATGCATGAGACGAACACGTATGCAAATGAGATGCACATGATGACATGATATGAAATGCATGACATGAACCAAATGCAAAACAAAGACAAAACCCAAGCACGAAGGGAAATCTCATAACTTAAAGCCGAAAATGGCAAGAGTCAGAGTTACAAATATGGCAAGTTGCATTCGGGGTGTTACACATATACGCAGAATGTCTGGGTACCATAACCACTTGACTCAACCGGGAGTTAATCTTCCTGTTGATAGTGTCATTGACAGAGTTCTTCAATCACTGCCACCAAGCTGCAAGAGCTTCGTGATGAACTATAATATGCAAGGGATGGATAAGACGATTCCCGAGCTCTTTGCAATGCTAAAAGCTGCGGAGGTAGAAATCAAGAAGGAGCATCGAGTGTTGATGGTCAATAAGACCACCAGTTTCAAGAAAAAGGGGAAAGGGAAGAAGAAAGGGAACTTCAAGAAGAATAGCAAACAAGTTGCTGCTCAAGAGAAGAAACCCAAGTATAGACCTAATCCTGAGACTGAGTGCTTCTACTGCAAAGGGACTAGTCACTGGAAGCGGAACTGCCCCAAGTATTTGGCGGATAAGAAGGATGGCAAGGTGAACAAAGGTATATGTGATATACATGTTATTGATGTGTACCTTACTAAAGCTCACAGTAGCACCTGGGTATTTGATACTGGTTCTGTTGCTAATATTTGCAACTCGAAACAAGGACCACGGATTAAGCGAAGATTGGCTAAGGACGTGGTGACGATGCGCGCAGGAAATGGTTCCAAAGTTGATGTGATCGTCGTCGGCACGCTACCTCTACATCTACCTTTGGGATTAGTTTTAGACCTGAATAATTGTTATTTCGTGCTAGCGTTAAGCATGAACTTTATATCTGGATCTTGTTTGATGCGAGACGGTTATTCAAGTCCAATGCACGTTGCACAATTATTATTATTCAACATCGGTTCGGTTGGCAAGTGAAAGGCAAATTATGACGATATATGATGGACTGACTGAGATGAGAAAGCTGGTATGAACACGACTCTTTTGTTTTTGTGTAAATATTGATTAGTCATCGTCCTGAATTCGTCTATTATGAATAAACATGTTTGCAATGACAACTAGAGATCATAGTTTCTTGTGCCATGCTTGATTAGCTATGAGTTATAATGGTTTACCTTGCGTGCCAACATGCTATTGAAATGGTTATGATGTGGTATGATAGGGTGGTATCCTCCTCTGAATGATTTAAGTGACTTGACTTGGCATGTTCACGCATGTAGTTGAAACAAAATCAACATAGCCTTCACGATATTTATGTTCATGGTGGATTATATCCTACTCATGCTTGCATTCGGTGTTGATTAATTTTAATGCATGTTCATGACTGTTGTCGCTCTCTAGCTGGTCGCTTCCCAGTCTTTTGCTAGCCTTCACCTGTACTAAGCGGGAATACTGCTTGTGCATCCAATCCCTTAAACCCCAAAGTTATTCCACTATGAGTCCACCATACCTACCTATATACGGTATCTACCTGCCGTTCCAAGTAAATTTGTATGTGCCAAACTCTAAACCTTCAAATAAATATCCTGTTTTGTATGCTCGAATAGATCATGCATCAACTAGCGATGTCTGTATCTTCCATGTTAGGCGGGTTATTCTCAAGAGGAGTGGACTCCGCTCCTCACTCACGAGATAATTGGCTGGTCACGAGGTGCCCAGTCCCATGCTTTATGCAAACTAAATCAAAATAATTGCAAACAAAACTCCCCCTGGGACTCTTGTTAGTTGGAGGCACTCGTTATTTCGAGCAAGCCATGGATTGATGCTTGTTGGTGGAAGGGGGAGTATAAACTTTACCATCCTGTCTGGGAACCGCCTATAATGTGTGTAGCATGGAAGATATTGCCATCCCTTAGTTGTTTTGTTGACAATGAAAGTATACTGCTCAAAATATTATTCACCTCTATTTCAAAACCGAGCTCTGGCACCTCTACAAATCCCTGCTTCCCTCTGCGAAGGGCCTATCTATTTACTTTCATGTTGAGTCATCATCTTCTTATTAAAAAGCACCACTTGGAGAGCACCGCTGTCATTTGCATTCATTACTGTTAGTTTACATTGAGTATGACTTGACTGGATCTCTTTTACCATGAATTACAATGTCTATTCAGTCCTTGGTCTTTAAAGGTGCTCTACATTTATGTTTTGCGGTCTCAGAAAGGGCTAGCGAGATACCATCTTGTTATATCATATTATGATTGTTTTGAGAAAGTGTTGTCATCCGAGATTTATTATTATTGCTCGCTGGTTGACTATGCTATTGATATGAGTAAACTGGAGACCTAAGCGTTATTGGGAATGTGGTTAGTTATAATCTTGCTAAAACTTAAATGATCGCTCTCT
>NW_024113820.1:0-11011 GCF_003073215.2 Triticum urartu
TATGGTGGAGGCCCGGATGACTCTCTTCGTCACAGCCCCTGTTCAATTGACAGAAGAAGATATTGTCTCAATGTCAACTCTTCTGGTGAACGGGAAATATGAAGATTGCAGTGTCGTCGGGTTAAACCCCTTCTGCCAGCTTAACCCGGTGCCAGAAGTAAGGATGTCGTTATTTCTCTCTTTTGTATTTTCCCAGCCGTATTGTTTTAATACTTGCCTGACTCTTTATCTTGTTTTTACCTGTCTGCAGGCCAACTCTGACTTCTGGAAAGTTAAGTATGACCACGAGGCTGCAAGAAAGCGAAATCCGCCGCCATAAACGCCAAGAAAACGACCCGGAGGTCGAAAAAGAAGAAAAAGAGCACTGCTGAAGATTTGATGAAGCTTGATGATACATCTGATTCAGAGGTAGCCCTTGATTCCCTTGGCCAATTTTTTAACAATCTTATTGACACTGATCATTACCAGGATGACACTGGGGCCAGTCAGGCTGTGGAAGCAGAGGTAACTATCATTTCCTCCGACTCAGAGCCCTTGCCAAGACAAAAAGTTCGACGAGTGATCCGTAAAGTAAGGTTTTCTAACCCTTTAGCTCACTTGGATCCCAACTTTCGTTTGAAAAAACAGCAACATGAAAGCCGCCGTCAAGCTTGGACTGAAGATGAGCCGGCTGTCGTTCTTCAACAAACTCCTCAGAAGCGTCCCGAATGAGGTTTACTTCTTTCTGTCTTTAACTCTGTTTAATGGATCCTTCCCTTGTATTTTTTAACTCTATTTTATCCTTTCAGGAGGTGTCTCGCTCTTCTGGCGACTCATCGCAGACGCAATTTCCGGCTTTGTAATGAAAAATCCTCATGTTTTTGGGTTGTTCAAATTGTATCTTTATACTGACAATCCTGCAACATTTTCTTAGTGGCCAAGCTAAATCCAAGAAAGCAAAGGTAGCTAAACCGGTGGAAGACCCGCAGTGCTTGCATCTGACCCGGCCAGGCCATCTCTCCATTAACCAATGCTAGCAGACCCACCTGTTGATATAGAAGCAATCCTCCTGAGCCGTCGTTTGATGAACCACTGTGAACCCTTCTGCTACTGGACCATCAAGCTCAGCCAACCCGCCATCACGTCTGCACAAGACGTTCAGATCACTGGGAGCCGCTTTATTGAACCAGGGAATCCAACCGTGCTGGCTCGGTGTACTGCGAAACAAGAGGCATTGGAGAGGCAGAAAGTTCGCTTTGACGTTGCCAACTATGACCATCTAAATGCCAATGATATTTTATCCGGCTATCTTAGCCATGTACACTCCAGTCGCGACTCTGAGATTGAAATGGTCAAACAGCTGCAGTTAAAATACGAGGTACGTTCTTCCGGCTTATCTATATTCCTTCAGCCCCCAAGTCTTCAGGATTATGAGAGAACCGGAATGATCTGTAGACTTTAAAATATAGGCCGAAGACCTTTACCTTTGAAACTTTTCTTGAATTCAATAGAACAAATTCACCTGTAGTCCCCAAGGGCCGGTTCATTTTGATCATAAATGAGCCGGTACTTTAAATTGTTTGGTACCGTATTCAAAGGACTTAATACTCCGGCTTAACCTTGAGAAACTTGCTGAACTGCATACATTAGCCCCCAAGTGCCAAGTGTTTACTTTGTAAAGTACTTGGGACTTAAAGTATGTCTTTAGAATCATAAAATTTTGTTTTGGCATACATTAGCCCCCAAGTGTCAAGTGGTTTTTTGTAAAGTACTTGAGACTTGAATCTTGATTTTTGAATTTTAAGCAAAATCTTGACTCATCTGAATGTTTTGCAGAATGCCTTATCTGAATTGAACTCGCAATTGACTGATGCGAAGACCCGCTAGCGAGTCAGGAGGCAAAATCAAATATGCTAACTCCAAACTGCAAATAAGTCTCTCTGAGACGGAAATTTTAAAGACCAGCTTCGCTGCCAAGAAGAAAACTTGGGAAGAGGAAAAACGCTTCTGACCAACGTGCTAAGAAGGCCAAAACAACCCTTGAAGAGATTTCAACAGAGCTGAACTGGTTTAAAGGGCCGGGTGTCTCAAATGGTGGCTGCCATCTTTGGTAAGCCGTCCGACTTTAATTTTGTGTGCTTTTTGCCTGATCCGGAGTATAAGCCGCCAGCTAACTTTGTGTATAAAATATGTGCAGGCCCTCGAAGCAAAAATCTGAGCCAAGACCCTTTGATTAAACTAAGGCAGTGTATACTTTGGTAGAACAACTGTATATTGGCGCACAGAGGCTCTTGCCGCCATCTCTCCTGCCAATCAAGGACCCAACCGGCTCAGCGACGTCCTGAAGAAACTGTCAATCCTGCCTCCCAGGTTTCAAGAAGTGAAACGCTCCTGCGGCGAGCCACCGGAGCTTTGACTGCCCTGAGTCGTTCCAAGGCTTGGGTGCCAGACCTAGACCCGGCGGACGTGGCCAGAGGCTATCCCACCGTGAAGGAAGATGGTTCTCCTTTTGAGCAGGATGACTTCATGGCCTGTGCGCGGAGTCCGACCTCAGGCAACTACCCTTGGAGACGACACCAATATTGACAAATACCAGCCGTTTTGATGCTGAAAATAAGAAGATGGCAACTCCCTTGTACAAGGTGACGGATTTAATCCGCATAAGAGAAAACACATTTGCCCCGGAGGTTGAACCCGGCAGGCCTGATCGATGATGAAGCAGAATTCGTTCGCCGTGAATGGTTTTGACTGTCAAAACCCAACTTCCAGCCAACAGAGGGCGTGAACCTGCGACGGAGGAATAAGTAACCATCTTCATTTGGCTTATAAAAAGCCATGTAATAGTTTAGCTGTGAAAACACTGAATGCCTTGCTTATGCCATCGTGCATAAAACACTGTATGTGACTCCGTGTTTCCTGATGGCAATATATGCATTATATTTGATGATCGTTTCTGCAACACTTTAAATTCTGTACCCTGTAGGAGACAAGAAAAGACTGGCCTAGCGGCTTAGAATTCGAACGGTTAAAACACCGGCTTATATCCAATATGTTATCATAGTAGAAAGAAAGCAGATATAAATAAAGGACAAGGGCTGAAACTAACTCTTTAGTTAATGCAGTAGAGGCAATTATATATATAATAGCCATACTTGTACCTTTGATCCTTAGACCACCGGCTTGAGTAACCCGGGTAATGAAGCCGATAACTCAATCTTTTGAGAAATCAAATACCTTTGAATACTTCAATGATATTATACCTTGGTAGCCATGTTGTCAAATAGACAAACCGACAAAGAAGATCATGCTAATTATTTGCAACAAGAAACTCAAAGCAAATAACAGTTACCAAGTATGATTTAACCTTATATTTAAAGGTTGGTGGCTTCTGATTCGAATACGATCAGTAAACCGGACCAAAGGGGTTAAGCTAGGTTCGAATACGACCATATAGCCCCCAGTGGCTGTGGCGTTGCGCCGATCAAGAGGGTACGACAAGCTATGTTCTCTTTGGTTCGAATACGACCTATGTTTGAACAGAAGCCCCCAAATGACCTGAGAGGTTTTTAATGACCCTGATTCGAATACGATCCAAGTCGGACCCAAAAGGGGTTAAGCTATGATTCAGATATGATCAAGAAGCCCCCTAGTGAGTTTGGCCTTGAGCGATCAAGAGGGTTACGACAGCTATGTTCTCTTTGGTTCGAATACGACCTATGTTTGAACAGGAAGCCCCCAAGTTGACCATGATAATTGCAGCTAGATTCAATACGATCATAAGCCGGACCAAAAAAAAGGTTAGACTTGATTCAAATATGATCAGCTCCTTAATAGTCATTTGAGAATAAGAAATAAAAAGATGCATAATCTTTGAAAAGAAAAGAGACCGATGGTCTTACTTTATTACTTATCATGGTATAAACAATGTTAAAGTATGTACATGATGAGAGCCGGTAGCTCAGGTGTAGTATGGCCGAAGTTGAGCAATGTTCCCTGGCCGGCGGGTCTCCTCCTCCAACTTCATGAATCTTTGTGTTCTCGAACGTCAATGAGGTAATACGACCGTTGTTTAAGTTCTTGCTGACCACAAAGGTTCCTTCCCAAGGTGGGGATAGCTTGTGCGCATCTGAGAGATCCTGAAGAGCCGAGCACCAGGTCGCCTTCCTTGAAAATCTGGATTTGACCCGGCGGCTGTGATAACGGCGCAGGTTCCTGTTGATAAATTGCTGACTGAGCCGCTGCTAAGTCTTTCTTCATCCAACAAGTCAAGTGCATCCTGTCTGGCTTGTTCATTATTAGCTTCAACATAAGCCGCCACACGGGGCGAGTCATGACGGATGTCACTAGGCAACACTGCTTCTGCTCCATAAACCATGAAGAAAGGTGTGTAACCTGTAGACCTGTTAGGTGTGGTGTTGATACTCCACAACACGAGGGTAATTCCTCTACCCACAACCCGACATTCGCTGTAAAGGAACCATAACCCGGGGTTTGAGACCTTTCAAAATTTCCTGATTGGCTCTCTCAGCTTGACCATTGGATTGAGGATGAGCTACAGAAGAAACATCAAGTCGGATGTGCTCACGTGACAAAACTCCTCCATAGCCCCTTGGGACAGATTATGCCATTGTCAGTGATAATGCTGTGTGGAAAACCAAAACGGAAGATCACCTTTTTCATGAAACTGAACCGCCGTGGCCGCGTCACACTTACTACAGGCCCCGCCTCAACCCACTTAGTGAATTTATCAACTGCCACCAAGAGATGTGTCTTTTTATCCTTAGACCTTTTGAAAGTCCCACCATGTCAAGCCCCCAGACCGCAAATGGCCAAGTGATTGGAATCATCCGAGCTCTTGAGCCGGCACATGCGCTCGCCGTGCAAACTTTTGACATCCATCACATATGCTGACCAGATCCTCTGCATCAGCGTGAGCCGTCAACCAGTAAAAACCGTGACGAAAAGCTTGGCCACCAGAGATTTGACCCGGCGTGATGACCACAATCGCCTTCATGGATCTCACGAAGTATTTGTTGACCTTCTTCGGGGGAAACACACCGCTGAAACGCTCCGGAGACACTGCGGTGGTATAATTCTCCATCGAAATCGTCATTGACTTAGACCGCCGGGTTATCTGTCGAGCCAGGGTCTCATCCGCTGGCAACTCTCCCCGGGTCATGTAAGCCAAGAACGTACTGTCCAATCTGGGATGACATGAAGAGCCGCCACCAATTGTGCCTCTGGGTCAGGAACACTAAATCTTCTTCTGTGGGCAACTTGACAGACGGGTTATGTAAAACATCCAAAAAGGTGTTAGGTGGTACCGGCTTACGCTGAGACCCCAACCGGCTTAAAGCATCAGCCGCTTCGTTTTTGATGGTCAATGTGCTCCACCTGATAACCTTAAAATGCCCTGCAACAGCATCAACCTCCCGGCAATAAGCCGCCATGAGAGGGTCCTTGGAATCCCACTTGCCTGATACCTGTTGAGCCACTAGATATGAGTCGCCAAGACATCTGGCCCGGCTCAAACTCATCTCTTTTGCCACTCGAAGACCATGGAGCAAGGCTTCATACTCTGCTACGTTGTTAGTGCAAGGAAACATTCCAACCGTAACACATAACAAAATTTGTCACCTCGCGGAGAGGTTAACACAACTCCAGCCCCCGAGCCTTCCAACTGTCTGGACCCATCAAAATGAATAGTCCAATACGTGTGTCTGGTTTCTCTTCTGGCATCTGCATTCTCTGTCCAGTCATTAATGAAGTCAACCAGTGCTTGAGATTTGATCGCGGTACGTGGCACATACTTCATCCCATGAGACCCAAGCTCAATTGCCCACTTGGCGACTCGCCCAGTGGCTTCTCTGTTTTGAATGATGTCTCCCAAAGGAGCAGAGCTAACCACGGTGATTGGATGTCCCCTGAAAGTAATGCTTAAGCTTCCGGCTTGCCATGAACACCCCATATACGAGCTTCTGCCAATGTGGATATCGTTGCTTGGATTCAATTAGCACCTCACTGACGTAGTAAACCGGCCGTTGAACCGGATGCTCCTTCCTAGCCTCCTTGCGCTCCACAACAATAGCCACACTAACAGCTCGTGAGTTGGCGGCCACGTATAACAAGCAGCGGCCTCTTTCTCAACTGGAGCAGCCAGGACCGGCGGCTCAGCAAGCTTGTTTTCAGATCTTCAAAAGCAGAGTTGCAGCATCGCTCCAAACAAAATCATCTGTTTTCTTCATCATCTGATACAGAGGCATTGCCTTCTCCCTAACCGGCTTATGAAACCGGCTCAAAGCAGCAACACATGGCCCGCCAGTCGTTGAATGTCATTGATGCATGTTGGTTTGACCAGGGATGTAATTGCCTTGATTTTCTCCTGGGTTAGCCTCAATACCTCGATTAGACACCAAAAAATGCAAGAGCTTGCCGGCTGGGACTCCAAAAACACACTTGGCCGGGTTAAGCATCATTTTGTAGACCCGGAGATTATCGAAAAGTCTCTTTCAGATCTATGACCAAGTTTCCTCTTTCCTAGATTTTACCACTATATCATCCACATAAGCATGAACATTACCCAATTTGATCGTGAAGACAATTCTCCACACACCGTTGGTAAGTCGCCTGGGCACTCTTAAGCCCAAAAGTCATAGACACATAGCAGAAAGCTCCCAAAAGGAGTGATAAAAGCCGTCTTCTCTGATCCTTAACTGCCATCTTGATCTGATGATAACCAGAATAAGCATCCAAGAAACTCAAACATGCGCAACCCGCCGTAGCATCAATGATCTGATCAATACGGGGGAGGGCAAAAGGATCAGTCGGACAAGCCTTGTTCAGATCGGTGTAATCCACACACATACGCCAGGTGCCATTCTTTTTGAGTACAAGCACCGGGTTGGCTAACCACTCTGGGTGAAAGACTTCTATAATGAAACCAGCTGCCAAAAGCCGGGCCACCTCTTCTCCAATGGCTTGCGCCTTTCTTCATTGAACCGTCCGGAGAAATTATCTGACAGTTTAAACTTTGGATCAATATTGAGAAGTGTGCTCATCGAGTTCCCTCGGACACCCTGGCATGTCTAAGGTTTCCATGCGAAGATGTCCCGGTTCTCACGGATGAACTCGATGAGCGCGCTTTCCTATTTTGGATCCAAGTTAGCACTGATGATGAACTGCTTGGATGAGTCACCAGGCACAAAGTCAACCATTCTTGGTGTCATCAGCTGATTGAACTTCAACACTAGCTCATGCTCTGTTGTTGGTTTTTTTAATGACGTCATGTCTGCCGGGTCAACATGATCTTTGTAAAATTTTAACTCCTCTGTTGCACAGACAGATTCAGCATAGCAGCATCACCTTCTTCACACTCCAAGGCTATTTTCTGGCTCCGTGTACTGTGATGGTGCCCTTATAACCCGGCATCTTAAGCTGCAAATACAAATAACACGGCCGATCCATGAATTTGGCATAAGCCGGCCGTCCAAACAGAGCATGATACGGGCTTTTGATCTTAACCACCTCAAAGGTTAATTTTTCTGCTCTGGAGTAATACTCATCCCCAAAGGCTACTTCCAGTTCAATCTTACCCACTTCTGTATGCCGACTGCCAGGAACCACACCGTGCAAAACAGTGTTGGATTGTTTAAGACTCTTATCAGTCAATCCCATCGGCGGACGTCTCATAGTAGAGGATGTTGATGCTGCTGCCTCCATCCATGAGTACTTTAGTGAATTTGTATCCACCAACCTGAGGTGCACCACCAAAGCCAAGTGACCCGGATTATCGACCCGGGGTGGGTGATCCTCTCTGCTCCACACAATAGGCTGCTCTAAGCAACGTAAGTAAGAACGCCGGCTCAATGACATTGGACGACCCTCTTGTGAAGTTTCTGGTCTCTCTTACATAAGCTAGTGTGAATACATGGTATTGCCCACTATTCAGCTGCTTCGGATTGCTCTGATATCCAGACTGCTGTTGCTGATTACCTTGGCGGGTTGCGGATTATACCCTCCTTGGTTACCAGGATGCCCTGACCGTGGAATCCTCCTCCACCTAAGCGGCGCCCGGGCCTTGGAAACCGCCTCCACCTGAGCCGCCACCTGGGTCCGTGGACCTCCATCAAACGCGTTTGAATTTTTAAATGCCTTCATGGATCGTACAATCTTTCCACAGGTGGGTGGCTGGCTTCTCCCGGGTACCGTGTTTTGGACAAGGCTCATTCAATAATTGCTCAAGGGTGGGACCTGACCCCCCGACCAGGGGGGCTGTCTGCCCTTGCGCCATTGATTTCCGCCTTGTGTATTGGTGTTAGCAACAAATTCATCAGCCTTACATTTATTACCTCCCTTGATTCGCCGGGTTATGCTGGTGACCCTTGCCGTTGCCGTTCTTCTTTCCCTTCGTTGCCTTTTCTTCGTCAGACACCGGGTCCTTCGTAGTGTCAGAATCAGCATACTTGATGAGAGCGCCATTCAACGTTCCCATGTCATTACAGTCATGCTTGAGCGCCCCAGCTTCTGCTTCAGAGGTTCAAAACGGCAATTTTTCTCCAACATCAAGACCGCTGAGCGCATCCATCTTATTCAGATGAATGTATTATCTCCTTGACCCGGCGCACCCAATGGGTTGTGGATTCACCATCCTCTTGCTTGCAATTGGTCAGGTCCACAATCGACATAGGCTGCTTACACGTGTCTTTAAAGTTCTGGATGAACCGGACCTTCAACTCGCCCATGAAGCCTGATAGAATTGGGTGGCAATCCCTTCAACCAAGTACGAGTGTTCCATCTAACATCATAGTGAAATACTTGGCCATTGCTTGCATCGCTGACCTCCAATAACTCCATAGTCATCTCATAACTCTCAATCCAAGCCCCGGGCTGTAAGTCAGCGTGTAATTAGGCACCTTACGAGGCCCCTTAAAGTCCTTTGGCAAACGCTCATTACGTATGGCCGCACCAAGCAAGGAACGCCTCCGGTTCTTGTGGCCACTCCTGCCTCGACCGAGGTTGCTGGATAAGCCGGAAAAGTTGATGAGCCGCCTGATCCTGCTGCCATTTGAGCTGCTCGTCGCCTCTTGACGAATCCTCTCCTGATCCGCCAAGTTAAGGGCCAGCCCGCACGGCTCATGCCTGTATGGCCGGTTGCGGCGTTGAGCATTGCTTGAATATCTGTGCCGATTCCATATGCCTACTGTAACTCGGGCTCTGGCTTGGGCGAGGAGTTGAATGGATCCTATCTCGACTGTAGGAGTATGCATCCTGCTGCCAGAGCTGTTTGAAGAAGTTCTCTTACCCTCCATGTTTCAATTGTCGCCGGTGAGTCACCTTCCATCAGAAGAGCCGCCAGACGAGCCGATGCTGCGATGAGGTTTTTCCAAAGGGTTGGAGAAGTGACCCGGCGGCGTTGGGACGTAATGAGGCGGAGCGGTAATTATACGAGGTGGATCCATGGCACGTGGCTGGACCGGTGCGCGGGTGTTGTAATCCGGGTGCCCGAGGGTTACTTCCCCCGGCTTCGGGTGTGTGAAAAAGATTCCTAGGATCGAGCGTCAGAGGCAGATGTGATTGGGTTTTCTGATGCCTCCTCCTCATGACCTCGTCTGACGTGTTCAGATCCACCGAGAGCGGAAAGGTCTCCTTGAAGCTGTTGAGCACGAACGTCCAAAGCCGCCCGCTCTGCTGCCATCCTGACTTCCTCTGCGGCTAGATTTTCCTTAGCTTGCACCATCTCTTCACATACGCGTGCCACCTCTGCGTCATGCTGGGCTTTATCCGCCGGCTCTACCATGGCAGTCAACAGAGTCATCAGTTTATCCATGAGGTCCATCAAGATCTGAGCCGGAGGGCGCGCGGGGTCTCCTGACCCGGCGCGCAGCCGACCTGGTAGTTGTCGCCGCCGCTGCTGTAGAATTCTGCCCGGTCTGTGTCCTTGCCATGAAGACTCGGCCCAATTCGGCGGCTCAAGAGGGTCGGAATACTTGCTGCCATCGAACAGCCCCCGAGCATGCTGTCCTGCACTGGTACAAAGAGTCCGTCTCGCCGTTGATGAAGCAGTATCAGAACAGACGGCCGTCTCACCGCCTCCACCGATCCTTCAGAGTATTCACCGCCCGGCTCTTCACGGCAGATTGAACACGGGCGGTCTCGTGCGCCGAGCCGTTTCAATGAGGTTGGTGTGGATGTCCGGCTCAGGACCTGACTCACCGATCCGGCCTATGAAGACGTGAATTCCGCTGAAGGGGACCGGTATCCGTACTCAATTGAGCCGGCCTCCGGCCCCAGCCTTCGTCGTCGATGTAGAGCTTGCCGCGACGACTCTTGGTCATCCGGCCCACAAGCGTATCCCTTGAGCCCTTTGAAGTTGCCCTTCAAGAACTCAAATCCACCGTGCGCTGGCCCCACGGTGGGCGCCAACTGTCGTGGAATTGTCATGGCAGATGTCTAGAGCAAGGACTTAGTCGTAGGGCCATGCACTAGGAAGCTTAAAGGGGTTAATCGACAAAGGACACGAGAGGTTTTATACTAGTTCGGCCCCTTACGATGAAGGTAAAACTACGTCTAGTTGGGATTGGTATTGCTGGGGTTTTCGATCACCAAGAGGATCAACTCGCTCGGCTTGGTTACGACTTGTTGTTTCTTTGCCCTAAGCCGCCACCGGGTCGTCCCCTTATATACATGGGTTGACGCCTGGTGGCCTACAGAGTCCCGTCCGGCTCATAATCGTGTCGGCTCGGTGACTTCCTTTACATGCCTTTCTTTACAAGTCTTTCCTTACATACGTCGGTTCACAATATCAGGGCCTTAAACCGCCTTCAGGCCTTTGGGCCTTCTATAAGATTTAATAAACTATAATCTTGAATGTTTACTGGGCTTCTTGTGTAACCCGCCATTGGGGCTACCCGGCCCCTCCTGGGCGGGTTCATAACTGATAGTAATATCCCAACAATCGCTGAACATATCGTCCTAAGATCCTCATGAACTGCACGTGAGTTCGGTCGCATCAGCCAATGGAGCTGGCATCATC
>NW_024113821.1:0-40884 GCF_003073215.2 Triticum urartu
GGGAGTTGATACGTCCATTTTGCATCATGCTTTTATATCGATATTTATTGCATTATGGGCTGTTATTACACATTATGTCACAATACTTATGCCTATTCTCTCTTATTTTACAAGGTTTACATAAAGAGGGAGAATGCCGGCAGCTGGGATTCTGGGCTGGAAAAGGAGCAAATATTAGAGACCTATTCTGCACAGCTCCAAAAGTCCTGAAACTTCACGGAAGACGTTTTCAGAATATATAAAAAATACTGACGCAAGAAGTTCACCAGGGGGGCCACACCCTGCCCACGAGGGTGGGGGCGCGCCCTACCCCCCTGGGCGCGCCCCCTACCTCGTGGGCCCCCTGGTGGCCCTCCGATGGCCATCTTCTGCTATATGGAGTCTTTCGATGAGGAAAAAATCATAAGCCATCTCCTCGGAACGAAACTCCGCCGCCACGAGGCAGAACCTTGGCGGATCCAATCTAGGGCTGGCAGAGCTGTTCTGCCGGGGAAACTTCCCTCCGGGAGGGGGAAATCATCGCCATCGTCATCACCAACGCTCCTCTCATCGGGAGAGGGCAATCTCCATCAACATCTTCACCAGCACCATCTCCTCTCAAAACCCTAGTTCATCTCTTGTATCCAATTCTTGTCTCCAAGTCCGGGATTGGTACTAGTAGGTTGCTAGTAGTGTTAATTACTCCTTGTAGTTGATGCTAGTTGGTTTATTTGGTGGAAGATCATATGTTCAGATCCTATATGCATATTAATATCCCTCTGATTATGAACATGATTATACTTTGTGAGTAGTTACGTTTGTTCCTGGGGACATGGGAGAAGTCTTGCTATTAGTAGTCATGTGAATCTGGTATTCGTTCGATATTTTGATGAGATGTATGTTGTTTCTCCTCTAGTGGTGTTATGTGAACGTCAACTACATAACACTTCACCATTATTTGGGCCTAGAGGAAGGCATTGGTAAGTAATAAGTAGATGATGGGTTGCTAGACTGACAGAAGCTTAAACCCTAGTTTATGCGTTGCTTCGTAAGGGGTTGATTTGGATTCATATGTTTCATGCTATGGTTAGGTTTACCTTAATACTTTTGTTGTCATTGCGGATATGCTTGCAATAGAGGGTAATCATAATTGGGATACTTGTCCAAGTAAGGACAGTACCCAAGTACCGGTCAACCCACATATACCAAATTATCAAGGTACCGAACGCGAATCATATGAACGTGATGAAAACTAGCTTGATGATATTCCCATGTGTCCTCGGGAGCACTTTTCTCTATATAAGAGTTTGTCCAGGTTTGTCCTTTGCTACAAAAAGGATTGGGCCACCTTGCTGCACTTTATTTACTTTTGTTACTTGTTGCTCGTTACAAATTTTCCTTTTATAAAACTATCTGTTACCACTTATTTCAGTACTTGCAGAGAATACCTTGCTGGAAACCGCTTATCATTTCCTTCTGCTCCTCGTTGGGTTCGACACTCTTACTTATCGGAAGGACTACGATAGATCCCCTATACTTGTGGGTCTCAGTATGACACACTCAAAGACTTCCTGAAGAGCAAAGGCTTCAAACCTGGTTCCCTGGATCCCACACTCTTCATGAAGACATATGATGGTGAACTGTTTGTGTGCCAAATATATGTGGATGACATTATCTTCGGCTGCACTAATCAGAAATACAGTGCTGAGTTTGGACACATGATGCAAGAGCAATATCAGATGTCCATGACGGGTGAGCTGAAGTTCTTCCTTGGTCTTCAAATACGGCAGCAACGCAACGGCATCTTCATATCTCAAGAGAAATACCTCAATGATTGCCTGAAGAAGTTTGGAATGCAAGACTACAAAGGTTATACGACGCCAATGCCAACCAAAAGTCACCTGGGTCCTGACGCCAATGGTAAAGAGTTCGATCAAAAGGTATACCGCTCCATGATTGGGTCTTTGCTTTATTTATGTGCATCTAGGCCAGATATCATGCTTAGTGTTTGCATGTGTGCCCGATTCCA
The DNA here is from genome assembly GCF_003073215.2 of Triticum urartu. Taxonomy (NCBI): domain Eukaryota; kingdom Viridiplantae; phylum Streptophyta; class Magnoliopsida; order Poales; family Poaceae; genus Triticum; species Triticum urartu. The sequence continues at coordinate 2,009 of NW_024113821.1, forward strand.
AGCGGCACTAAAGGAATCGCATCACTTAGCTGTGAAGCGAATTCTTCGATATTTGGCTTACACCCCAACACTACGATTATGGTATCCAAAGGGCTTAGAGTTTGATCTAGTTGGATTCTCGGATGCTGATTATGCTGGTGACAAGGTGGATCGCAAGTCTACATCAGGCACATGTCACTTTCTCGGACGATCACTTGTGTGTTGGTCTTCAAAGAAGCAGAACTGTGTATCTCTCTCCACTGCTGAATCTGAATACATTGCTGCTGGATCTTGTTGCGCTCAACTTCTTTGGATGAAGCAAACACTCAAAGACTATGGCATTCATCTGAAGCAAGTGCCACTCTACTGCGACAATGAAAGCCCATCAAGATTGCCAACAACCCAGTTCATCACTCGAAGACAAAGCACATTCAGATCCATCATGACTTTCTCAGAGATCATGTCATGAAGATATTGATATCATTCACGTCAACACTGGAGAGCAACTGGCAGATATCTTCACAAAGCCCTTGGATGAGAAAAGGTTTTGCAAGTTGCGGTGTGAGCTGAATATCTTCGAATCCTCAAATGTCCTGTGATCATGCACACATCCTAACACTTATGCATGTTGATGACTTAGATGTGCAACACACGAAGTAACGTATATCTTCAACTAATGAAGACTTACACTCTAAGTGTGAATACATTAACGCAGAATTTGACTTCGGAGCGCCACGATAATTATGCGTCGTGTCTGGGTCTAATACTTCCTATATGGTGGGTAACGCCACCACCAAACTTTTGTTTGGAGTGTTTTCTGTTGGCGTTACATTTGAAAAGTCTTCGCATTTGGTTTGTCTTCAATATTAACATGACTTCATGTTTATCTTCACTATATTGATTTGGTCTTATTCGGATATATTCATATATTTGCGTTCTGTCCTCTACAACATTCACTTATAGCTATGTCTTCTCGTTTGAATCTTTTGAACTAAGTGAATGTGATCGGACCCTAACCTTTCTATGCTCCCGTCTCAAATCTATCTATCCAAATCATATGAATTCTATTGAAACGTCGAATGTCTTCGTTGCGTCCTTGTCAGCAGAAGATGCAGAGACACACATTAAATTTGTTTTAAATGCTCAATCCTTTTTGCCTGAAACCCGGAGAAGCGGGAACGACCACCCAACAATCCAGGCGTGCGTGGGAACGTGGAACAACCTCCAATGTGTTGCATGTTCGCCATGTGTCCTTCAGATGTGAACCGCTAGGGGCACCTGCGTAATAACGTTGCGCCGTCCCTGTCCTTATAAATACACGCCACACCCCAGTCATTATCTCTTCTTCCACTTCTCCTTCTCGCACAAACCCTAGCGCCACCGCGGACATCGTCTTCTCCGCCGTCGCCGCAGGTGTCCTCCGTCGCCAAGTTAGGGCACGGAAGATCGAACTGCTCGGCCTCATCTCCTACTCCGTCTAGCAGTTCCTCGAGTGGTAAATAAAAACTCTTTTTACAGTCCTTTTTGATCCGGTAGATTCATCTATTTCAACCACAAGTGGTTTCTGTCCCAACTCATTGAATCTATCCCTTTCTGAATCTCATAACATGCCAAGTATGTTCACTTATGCTTCACAAAGTAGTTAGATTCCTCACTTGTACTTATTCGTGGATTCATACAAATCTAGAACCAACTCTCTACATATGAGTGAATGTCTTCGCACTATGAGGTCAATGTCTTCTAAACTGATTTATCTTCAAAATCTTCTGAGAATGCATATGACCTCTTCCCCTTCCCTCGCATCTCTAATGCCTTTCAGTCTGAACTTCATGGCAACAGAAAAATCGGCCAGGAAGGGCGGCAGACAGCGCCGTGAGAACACTGCTAAGGACCTGCCACCGGATCTCTATGAGTTATACAAGTCAGATCCAGAAGAGACCTATGGAGAATGCAAGAACCGAATCCAACGGATTCGAAGACATTGGGCAGAGGAATGGTTCAAGTACAGATTTGTCACTAACGAATATGCTGAAAGAATGCCATCAAGGGCCCCTAGGGAGGTATTATATACAAAGGTCTTCAGCCCAAGTCGAAGTCCAAAGCTATTGCTCAAGGCTTCTACCCCTGCATGATTCGTGGACCTCAGCCTGCTAATGCCGACCCATCCTCTCTGTTATGGTGTCGTGAAGACAATCTCTTTAAGTGCAACTTCCAGTTTGCCAAAACTTCTGCCAAAGAGAACAAGAAGTCACTAGGGTTAGACTTCAACCCCGGTCCCTCTGCTCCTCGTGCCGACGGCACACGCGATGCTGAACCCAATATTGTTGGGCCCTTCTACAACCTTGAAGGTCTCATCACTCACATTCAGGTTCAAGGGGCAGCCGTGGATCACTCTGCAGATGACGCTGATTCTGACGAAGCGCCTGCACCACCGAAGCCTGTGAAGCAAAAGAAACCAAAGGCTTCAAAGCCCTCCTCCGCACCAAAGGTCTTGCGGGCGAAGCCTCTGGCCACTGCACCTCCTGAACCAGTGTGCAGTCTGAAGATCTCTCTCGCATCTCCAAGTCTGACAAGATGAAGAAGCCCATGCAACCAACTGGTCAAGCATTGAGCCCCTGCTCGCAATTCTGAGGAACGAGAACGAAGCCATTGATCTGTCTAGCGACGAACGATCTTGGCGATGATGCTCTTGAGCTACTTATAAAGAGCAAGCAAGAGGACGGAAATCTTCGATGATCTTCCCCTCTTTGATGTGGAGATCCTGTACAAGTTCATTGATGAGTGGTTTGACAGCCCAGACCTTGGTTCGATGATCTTCAGCTCAATTGGCCTCAGCGTCGCTTTCCATGGAGCCATTGCTCCTGAGCTGGCTCTTGCACAGAAAATTGTTGAGCTGAAGCACAAGATTGATTATGAAAAGGCTCAGTTCAAGAAGCACATGCCAAGCTCAACGTGGAAGATGTCCAAAACTTCAAGGTCATGCTGCATGAGCTCAAGGAGGCGTTCCACAAGAAACATGAAGAAGCAAAAGGTTCTCGTGAGGCGCATTACTACAAAAAAATACACTTCCGTGATGATACGTGTTTGTCACAGTAGGTCGCTTTTTTGTCATGCATGTACATCCATGACAAATTTATGACAGAATCAAGATAGTCATACCTGTGCTGTCATAGAAGTGTTCCATGACATTACCAAAATTATCATCACGGAAGTGTCCACTTCCATGACGATAAATCGCGCGTCACAGAAGTGATTTCGTCAAGGGTGACCGACACGTGGCATCCACCGTAACGGAACGCCGTTAAGCTATCGGGTCGGGTTTTGGATCCGATAACCTGTTAACAGCCCCGACCAATGGGGATTTTCCACGTGTAAAATCATCATTGGCTGGAGGAAACACGTGTCGGCTCATCGTTGGGACAGATGTCAACCACTCATTGGACGGAAGGCGCCTATGATACGTCGACATGTGGCACGGCCCAACAGAGGCCCATTCCTGTGAAAAGGCCGGCACATTTGACTTGGTTAAAAGGTGGCGGCCCGGCCCATGGAAAGCCTGTTAACGGCCTGTTCGCATATAGCCCATTTACAGCCCGCTAACCCAAGGCCCGTTACGCCCTATCCAAATTAGGCCTAGTAGCGTCATCTGGGCCATCCAATATGATTCCAGCCCGTTTTCACTTCTGGCCCATGTATGGCCCATGACGTCTTTCGGCCCATATGAGGCCCTATGTAACTCTTGGCCTATTAACGGCCCGTGGTGAAACTGGCCCGTAATGAACAGTGTATCACTTTACACCCATTAACGGCCCATGGTGAAACTGGCCCGTAATGAACAGTGTATCACTTTATACCCATTAACGGCCCGTTATTCCGTTGGGCCGTTTCCAGCCCATGTTATCTTTCGGCCTTCTTAGAGCCCATTTATTCTTGGGCTCATTTCCAGCATTCGTTTACTTACGGCCCGTTACTGTCATTTTCTGCTTGTGGGCCAAATTCAGCCCGTGGTTACAGTCGGCCCATTTGTTGTCCGTTAATACGTTGGGCCGTTTTCATAGCGTCATCAAATACAGCCTATTAACGATGGCCCGTTACGGTCGGCCCATGAACGGATGATTCCAACTCTAGCCCGTTTACGGCCATAATGCAGCCTGTTATTGGCCCATGTTTGGCCAATCGATCATACGGCCCGTATAAGGCCCATTGATGATACAGCCCGTAGAAGGCCCATTGTTTCTACGGCCCGTAGAAGGCCTACTATTTCTACGGCCCATAGAAGGCCCACTATTTCTACGACCCGTAGGAGGCCCAGTGTCACTACAGTAAATATTAGCCCATGGTTATTGTGGCCTAGTTTTAAAAAATAGGTTATTGCAGCCACTAGTTAACCGCGGAAAAAGAACTGCAATGACTACAAGCAAACAAATAAACAAGACAACAAGGAAATAAATAAGCAAGCAACTAACGCTAGGCTATCACGGCTATTACACATATTACATCCATTGGGCATCAAAGTTCGCCACCAATGCAAATATAGGGAACAAAGCAGCATATCATATACACTGGCCGTCAAAATTGGCCACCAGTGCAAATAAACGTGGCAGCAAAACAAGAGCATAACTGAAACAACTTCAGAAGAGCTCAAGAAACGTTATCCTGGGTATCCACCATGCTGGCAATAAGCTTAGTAAGCTGATTAGCTTTGTCCTGTTTGGCGCTAAAATCCTCCAAGGCTTGCTGTTCCACCAGAAAGTATGCATCTGAATGCTCCAGGGACTTCCATAGTCCTTCCGCTTCTTGTCGCAGCACAGCTGATCGATGTCTTTCAGCTTGTAGTTGAGACTCAAGAAACCGAACTGATTCAGACAGTGAGTTTGAATAGCTTGTGCAAGCGGTAGTGGCCAATAACTCCAACACTAAACCAAGACAGGATGTGTCACTATCCTGAACCTTATATGCATTACTTCCTTTACCGTTGCTTAATAAGGCACTCTTCCCCAATATTCTGTCAGCATTCTAAAAGAAGAAACAAGCAGACACATAACAAGTTTAGCATGTACTAGTATATGAAACTCATTTCGGTGAACCAGTTCATTAGTAACGTGGACAGGATTAAACTACCAAGTCTTCTATTGCCAAGTAATAGTACATAATAAAAGCATCAAACAAACATATATCTATGTCCTATGGTAGCAATGGAATCTTAAATTAGAACATTTGTTCTTCAGGTTTAGGCACTTGTTCTACATGAACAGAGTATAGTAAGACGCAAGAATATAATACTTAAAAATAGAAAATGAGCTCAGATAGACCTTACCACGCATTCTTGGTTCGGGACCAGTATAGAAGAAGGCGTTCCCAGTCATCGTCCAGTAAATGTGTCTCAGGAGAACGTAAGGGAATTTGATGAGTTTCTTGCCGGTGAAGTACGTTTTCTTCAGGTAATTCCGATACTGCCACCAAGCATTCTTGAAGATAGAAGAGGTATTAGCACAGTTACCTCATCCTGAGTTTCCAAATCGGTCCTTCTCTATAGAGAAAAATGGGAAAATTTGCTGTATTATAACCATCATGGAGGTAGGATGTATGGGACGAAGCAAAGTAATTGCCATGAATAACATTACTTACACATAACTCCTGGACAAACACCTGCAACTGGCATTTTCCTTCATCTTCAGTATAATATTTCCAAGATGGGAAGATACGCACATACGATTTAACAACATCAAATGCGATAGATGCTAAACTACGACTAGCTGGTTGTGCTTCCTCCACAGGAATAGGCGTACTAACTGGTGGAGTTGGGGTTCGCCGTGATAGTACTGGCCCTTTGGGCACTGGAGCTGCCTTACTAACTGCTCTTGTTTGGGAGCTCTGTGGTGGAGATGGTGCTGTGTCAATAGGAATCTGGGTTACTATCGGTTGGGGTTGGGGTTAGATTGGGTGAAGCTAGTTCTCTGTCCATCGTAGTAGGGGTACAATCTGTGAGAGTTTGGGTTATGTGTCGTAGGGCTGGTTCTTGTGCATGTACAACCAGGGTGCTCTCTCCACCAAGAGGTAGCACTGATTTATTTCAAGACCGTGTTTTTAGTCCGCTAGATACTAGCATCACCCGCTCCAATTCAAATGGCTGATGAACAGGAAACATAGTTGAATGTATAGACATTGTATGAGAGACAGATGCAATAGATAGTGTGGAAAAAAGAGGGCATGAAATAGTTGACATGTATATTGTTTAACTAAAACGGATAGCATGACATAATTTCACATATATGATGTCTATCTAAACTGGATAGCATAGCATAACATAATTCAAAGATATGATGAATAACTAAAGAGGATCGCATGACATAATTCACCTACATGTTATCTAAGTAATCAGGATCGCATCATTTAATTCACATATGTGATTTATATGCTAAACAGAGGGCATTCGATATGATGTCTGAACTAAGAACATGGTGTTGAATATTGTGTATATGATGTCTAAACTATGCAATGCAAGACACCGTATGCATGATATGAGCAGTATAACCGTGCCAAGTTAGAGCATACACCTCAGTGGGGGAATAGGACTGGTCATCTGTCTCTGAATCCATCTCTGAGGAGCTATCGGGACCCAACAAGAGATCTGCTTCGACAGGTAGCACTGTCTGCTCTGAAGGCCTTGTTTTCACTCCAGATTTTTCCATCTCCCACCCAAATGGCTGATTCACAGGAAGAGTAGTTTAATGTACAAACATTGTCGACAAATGGAAATGTAATGAAGAAAAGGATGGGCAAGATATCATTCAAATATATGATGCCTGGTTAAACAGGATGGCATTGCACATTTCACATATATTATGGCTGGCTAAAAGACATGAGACTGCATAATTCCCATATATGATATAGAAACTAAACAGGTGGCATTACAGAACATGTCTAAACTAAGCAGATGACATATATGATGTCAAAAGTAGGCACTGCAAGGCAACATATGCATGATATGACTAACATCATCATGCCAAGGTAGAGCAAACACCTTGGGGGGTAAATAGGAGTGGTCAGCGGCGTCCGAATCCGCCTCAGAACAGATATCTTCCTCTGGATTACAATCTGGAGAGGGGTGGGGAGGGTTTGCCATTGAACCCACCATGGAGCGATGTCTGCATGACATTGTATTGCCGCGCAAAACTCTTCTCTTTTTCTCTACATGTTCAGCATGACTGTGTACAATATCTGACATGCATACGAAAAAAATATGGTGAGATTATGTAAGGAGAGCATGCAGAAATTTAGAGTGATGGTAACAACCAGTGGATCGATGTTTTTCCGTTGAACCAAAATAGCCCTAATGGATCGACGTGAATGTATAGTAATAAGTGATGCAACAAGTGTACAACCTCTTTGCCGTAGCCGTGTCGACCTCAGCATCATTGGGTTGGTCGCTGAAGCAGTTGAGGCAGAGGTGGCTGTCGGAGGTGTGGAGGAAGATCTGAGGAATCTGTAGACGGCGTCCAGGGCACTGCTCTGTTGTGATGGATCATTCTGTCGTTGGAGCAGCTCCGGTGAGCCGTAAGACGTCAAGGCTGAAGCAGCACAAGACAGACATCGTCAATCTCAAGTGGGATTCTAATAGCATCTCCAATAGATGATGTAAAATGGATGTAAAATTAACATCACCAAAAACCACCTGACTACAACAGATGAGGTAAAAACTGTTGACTCTGAACTTAACTGTCGAAACTGAAATTTACTGTGGAATCTGAATGCTACTGTCGAAACTGAACGCAATGGTAGCAGAGAGGCACTTGACATGTAGTTTAGGGAGGGCCTGCAGTTCATCTTCAACCTGCACCCCCTGAGCCGCCAGCCACCACCGGCCGAACCGCCGGCCCCAGCGCCGCCTCGCCGCCCCGAAACAACTCGCCACCGCCGCCCCGGCCAGCCCTCTAGGCCCCCCGCCCCCACCCTGAACCCTAAGATAGATAGTGGGGTACCTCTCCGGCGAGCCCCCGTCCCCGCTGCGGGTGGTTCTTCCTTAACTCCGGCGAGCCCCCAACCCCTGAAAATCGACTGACCCAAAAGTCGATTCAGTCGACTGAAGTGTGGCTTAATCGGAGCAGAGCAGCAGCACAAGCGAGGGGGAGAGCAGCAGCAGCAAGCTGGGCGAGCAGCAGCGAGCAGCCGGAGCAGCAGCAGCAGATCCGGCTGGTATGGACGCCGCCGCCGAAGGGGCCTCGCACTGGGGAGAGCCCGCGTGGAGATGTCGCCCGCGGCGCCGGCTTCAAGGTAGCCGCTCCATGGGGGTGCGGGATGGAGCACCGTCGGCGCCGGGAGGTCGAGTTAAGGAGAAGGTGCGATGCGATGAGTGTACAACCTCTTTGGTGGCCGAGTAGGCCTCGGCTTCGTCGAGGAGTCGGTGAGGATGCTGCGGTTCCGGTGGAGCAGGTTAAGGCGGCGCTGTGGGGATGGAGCAGCCGCGATAGATGAGGCGATCGTCGGAGCAGCTCTGGAGGTGGAGGACGGGGCGGCTGAACCGGCGGGACGGCGAGATGGACGACGGATCCTCATCCGGGGAGGTGGACGAGGGACGTCGAGCTGTTGCGGTGGACGACGTCGTCGGGGAAGAGGCTCCGGCTGGGCAGCGGTGACGTGGCGGACGGAGGAGGGTGGGGTTTCGCGGCTGGAGCGGAGAGGTTATGGCGGCCTGGGATTTCGAATGGCGAAAAGGGGGCGATGGGAGGGGGTGAAGCATGACTTAGGAACGCGCTTGTCCAAAATGTAGGGTGTGTTACAAAAGTACCCCCACCGATTTGAACTAGCGGCCCTTTCGGCTCAGGGTTAGAAGGGGGATTTCGCGTGTCGGGATTTGGCAGCTGGAGGGAGTTTTCGCGCGCGTTGTAATTTCGGGATAGCAAGGCGCGGGTTGTGAAGGCGCCAGTTTTGGGAGCACGATATCTGAATTTTCGGGATATAACAAGACGCGGGTTGAATTTTAGGGACAAGCCTAACGTGTAGTAATATTGTACTTGTACGTACCAAATCAATTCGCACTTCCCTCAACCAAAAAGAAAACGAAAAAATAAAACTATTCACACCACACAAAGAGAGAGTCTTGCCCCGTTTTACTATACAAATGCTATTCAAAGCTACTCCCTCCTTCCATCTATATAGGGCCTAATGCGTTTTTTGATGCTAACTTTGACCAAATATTAGAGCAATGATATATGACATGCAACTTACACAAAGCACACCATTAAATTCATTTGTGAAAGGTTCTTTCAATGATATAATTTTTACATTGTGCATGTCATGTACTATTAATCTTGTCAATAGTGTCAAAGGCGGTCTTAAAACTCTCATTACGCCCTATATAGATGGAAGGAGTGAGTATGAATCCATGTTATGTCCGATTAAATTTTTTCGCTTGCTGTATAATGCATGTAACCTACTCATACCAAAAAATTTAGTGCATTCCAAATGTCTATACTACCACTGCAATTCAAACTAAATTTGAATTCGTTTCTCTATTTCAATAAGAATCTACAATCATGATTGTTGCCATCTTCGACCATCATAGTTTTCCTTGCTATCCGCCAGATATAAATCAGACGGCCTATAATGCAGGATGGCAGGCACACCATCATCAACAACTCCGTTTTTTATAAGAGTAGAGATAAAATATATTAAATGTAGTATACCATGTTCATAACCACACCATGTGTATCACCGTTATATATATTCACACATCCGTCGGTTTGAAACACTATGATAAATTCTTCAAATATCCGAATTCGCTTTTTATAATGAAGTATATATGATCTCTATTCGTCTTTTACACCCACACAACCCTCTTATCTTTGTAGCTAGCGCTAACTTTCTCTTGTGCATGCACACGCCCGCATCCCTCTCACCCTCCCTCAGCATTCTCTAGCTCCATCGCGCAAATTCTGTTTTCACTTTAGGTCGTTCACCCACGGTGTGTGTAGGCCCCCCAGCTCCTTCTTTACGGCACACATCGATCGATATGCCTCTCTAGCCAGGTGTGCCTAGCACAAACACAAGCTTCCCCTCTTCTCTTGTCACCGTCCATGCCTCACTCCCACCACTCTTTTCATCGTTCTCGTACTCGCACACTCCTCCCCCTCGATATAGTATGCCTCTCGTACCACCTCCTACATGCATCCCTCTCTCTCTATCCTTCTCCTCGTGCCTCATTTGCTTCTAACACACACATGCATGTATACCGATCGATCTCCCAACATATACCTAGATCGACTTTAACTACCCCCCATCGATCGACGTACCTCACAAGTTATGTCTCTCCTTTCTCTTACAAAGGGCGATTGATCTTCCTATGTAGTTACGTCTGCTTACCACAGCCACATCGTCCCCCTCATCATTCGTGCATGCCTCCTGACCCGTCTCTCACACGCACGTGCACAGACAACAAGCAGCCATCTCCTCTCTTATTGATATTGCGGGCGTGCCCTCCGTTTGTCTAGCAAGCCTATCCCACCATTTGTTAGAAGCAACTCCACTACCACCCCCTCCAACACTCTAGCTCTGTCTCTCTCCCAACCTTATTCATCTCCTGCACATATGCATGGATGCCGATCGATCTCCCTTAATACATGAGGCAGATCGATCTCCTTAATACATGAGGTAGGCCTCTCTCCTCCTCCACACATATACCAGCCATTGTACCTCTATAGTTAATTGGGCCTCCCTCTTCCCCCACCACACACCGATAGTCGAGCGCTGCAGGTAGGTATCCATGCCACAGAGACAAACTGCACATGTCCCATCTCACATTCCAGTAGGCCAGCCACTCTATATCTTTGACGTGGGCACACACAAATTCGATGGCACTCTTTATCGATCGCGCGCGCGCACACACACACACATCATCCCTCTCTTCGATTCTATGGACACCTCAAGCCGATGATACCTCCACTCTCTTCTCGTGGATCGCCCCCTCTATATATATGTTATATCCAGGACTCTATTTCACACACATTGCATATGTTAAATTTTTTGATTGACCCCCCCCCAAAAAAACTCTCAAGAACCCACACACTATATCTCTCTAGGTTTGTATCTCTCTCACACAACCCCACGTAGGTGGTGTACGTATACAAGAAGAGAATAGGTGCACCGTGCACGTACTCACGCTTCGTGCCCAGCCACCCCGCGGGTACACGGTGGAGCTCATTTCTTTACAAATGGCAGCCCACGTGCTAATTTGAACGCCTGTAGCGGTTGTTTACCTAGGGAGGTCGTGTACCACGCGTGCACGAAACAAAGTTCGACTTGACGCGTTGCCGCGTTATTTTTAAATAAAGTTATAGCGCTCAATGGCACGTACACAGAATATAAAACGATTTTTATGGAGGAAAAGGTAGTCCGCTCTTCAGAGTATCTCACACAAGGCTCCGGTGGCCTCTCTCTCTCTCTCTCACCGTTGGTCACTGATCCGGCCGCATCCCGTCCGCCGGGGGAAAGGGAGTGCGGTGGCCTCTCTCTCTCACGCGTTGGTCACTGATCCGGCCGCATCCCGTCCGCGGGGAAAGGGAGTGCGGTGGCCTCTCTCTCTCACCGTTGGTCACTGATCCGGCCGCATCCCGTCGCCGGGGGAAAGGGAGTGCGGTGGCCTCTCTCTCTCTCACCGTTGGTCACTGATTCGGCCGCATCCCGTCCGCCGGGGGAAAGGAAGGAAGTGCATCGTTTCTCCGTTCGACGGCGCCGAGGCAGCACGTCCCGATCTGCGGTACACGCCGTTCTCTCTGACCAAGCTCCGGCGCGGCAGGGCCTACGCCACCTGCTCGCAGATTCCGCCCGCCGCCGCTCACCTAGTTACATCCCGACGACCTCCAGGTATCCCCTCCGGCCTTGCTCCACTGCCCGTTTTCCCACGTCGCTGCATGTGGATCTTCCATAGTTCTTTGCCCAAAACATAGCTCGTCCGGCGTACTTTCCATATTGCATTCTCGTCCTCACACCGTTTTAGACAAACACAACCGTGTTGTTATCTTCCCTTAGGACAAGGAATATGCTTCTTTTTTGTCGTCGCATGTGTCATCAACTGTTATTGGCCAGTAATTGTTTCCTTTCTACCTCTTTTTTGCAAACAGGGCTATCCATTTCCACCTCGTTGCTATTGCGACCTTTTGGTGAACTGCACAAATCACTTTTTTCTTAAGAGTGTTTTGTGCAGTTGTACTAAAATGTCACACGGGCAACGTCTCTACATTTCAGTGCGACTGCACAAAGGGAGATTGGTTTTGCTCTATCCTCCTCATCCAACTCCGAGCCTAATCTTCTCCAACTAGTTAGTCTTAAGAGAGACCGCAAAGGTGACCGGCTTCTATTTGTGTGTTTATTGTTTCATCAGCAGTCCTCTATTATCGTAATCACACTTGATATCTTTGGAACAGGGACGCTCAGCTCTATTTTAGTGGAACTGCACAAAATGATCGGAATGTTGCATGCTCCAGACAGCTACTTTTTTTCCCAACATGCCTTGTTGATTTAGACAGAGCTGGGGGGACGTTGCTGCCAATGAAAGCATGGATCAATTTTAATTTAACACCTTCTCACAACTTTGTCTTCAGTTGTGATGTAATTATTAGCTCTGATCTGCTAATAATTGACATGCATTAGCAAGGAAGTTAGTTTTTTATTGTTTCCGAAAGAGCATCGATGGCAAGACACGCGAAACAAAAGCTGAAAGCTCACACCATTGTACAATTTCATGTCGCTGGAAAATTATTTGTATAGTACGTCAATTATGTAAACAAATGATGGAAGCTTGATAGCATTGCCAGAAGCCTCTTCATCATCCGGGTCCATGTGCCATGCACGAAATTATACTCCTTCGTTCCTAAATATTTGTCTTTTTACAAATTTCAAACGGGCATATTTTAGAGTGTAGATTCACTCATTTTGCTTCGTATGTGTACTCCCTCCGTTCCTAAATATTCTATTCCGCTCTCAAGATTCAAACATATTTAGAAAGACAAATTACTCCAGGAGTATATTTAAGAACCGGGGGGTAGTGCAACAAACCGCATGGGAGACCAGCCCGGTCCGTTGCGCCCGCATATAGTGAGTAATGAGCAGTCAAATCATAAGCCCCCACCTTTCCACCTGTAAGTTGCTCTGAAGAAGCAACCATCAATACGCTCCTTTCCTTTGAAATCCGCTTCATACTACTCCATCGTCAACTGTTTATACAACCGCGCTTCAGAAAAAAGAAAAAATCTGTGGGACCAAGGCGACTAGCCGATCGGGCCTGAAAAATACGCATTGTAGTTATAGCACGGCGTCTTATTACTAGAGGGATAATGCGTATACACATGCATGCAGTGCTTCCACCCCGGGTACACACATGCATGCACTTCGTATTAGTACAGTACATGGAGAGAAAATTGTGGACTTGATTGTGGTTACCACGCCCTAATTAATTGAGCATTAAACCAAACGTGTCTAAAGTCTCTTGGTGGTGGAAATGCATTGAGAGAAATGCATCATAATGAAGTGCGCCCTGTAAACTCTGACGGAGGGTGGAGTAGTATGAAGGTGCAAAACCAAGTACGTGTACTAGTACTGTGCTTGGCTCTTCGCCCCTTCGTGAAGTCGAACAATGATGGTATCCGCATGTTGGGTACTACAGTGTATGCCTCTGACAATCTGACACCGAATGGACTGATGCATGTCCACCGAGGGTAGGTTGCATTAGTCAAAAGGCGTAAGCGAGCTTCACCTTGTCCTGCAAGCTTCTCCTCGTTCTGCGAGTTGACGGGACACACCAAAAAGTAGTGCTAGTCCATACTCCCTCCTTTCCGGTTAATATGGCTTAATCTTTTTTGCGGGTAAATGAGAGAGCTTTATTCATATATAAGCATTCTTAGGACGATCAGCCAAGACACTGGTCACTAGGAAGCCAAAAAAAGAAGTAGGAAGCGAGGTGTTTCATCAAGCCAGCTCTCGGCCACATTCAAAGTGCAGCAAGCACGGTTCGCACGAAGATGCGCCGCAAGGTTTGCTGACCTGTTTACATGCTGAATAACAAAAAAAGAGGAAATATTACTGAGCGCTACTATTTGTAACAGGATATGAGCCAGAATTAAGCGAGAATTGTGGCGAGTGTTCCATGCAATCAACTTCCATTATCACATGCGAGAACCCTCGAAGAGAACCAAATGTGTTGAAGATTGCTTTATCACATTTTAAAATTATAATAAGAGTGCAGACGCTCCTCCATCCGGTTCCTAGTAGTATAGTGTAGTATGCTTCTGGCAATCTGACACCGAATTAACTGTTGCACGTCCACCGCCTGAAGCGAGGGAGAGCTTGCATTAGTCAAAAGTTTCTCCTTGTCCTGTGAGCCACCGCGCGCAAGCTTCTCCCGTCCTGCAACCTTCTCCTCGTTCGGCAAGTTGACGGGACACAGCAAAGTAATGCTAGTCCATGCTGCCTCCTCTCCGGTTAATATGGCTTAATTTCAAACGAGATAAATACACTGTCTGTCACTGTATATTTGTAAAAATACGGTCAGTGGACTTCATAATACGCTCATTGCGCTCAATATATATATTTTCCGGTGTTCATACGGTCACTAGCTCACCCTGACTGAGTATGTGTGTGCATGCACGTGTAGGTTGAGCACTTGAGCGTGACCGTGTGTGTTCCGTCGTGTGCTCGGACATGCATGCATTAGGGCGTCGCGCGTTTTTGCGTCCATGTGTACGTGTGACTGTTGCATACACGTAGGGGGAGTACGTGTAGGGGCCACTAAGGAGCAGTCAAATCACACAGTAAGTTAGTCGGAAGAAGCAACCATCATTTCACTCTTGAATGACACGTACGCAATATAAAATGGTTGATATGGAGAGAAAAAGAAAACCACTATACTCCCTCCTTTCCGGTTTATAAGGCTCAATTCAAAATTCTCACCAACCAAGGTAGATGGTGAGTGGTGGAATACTTTTTGTAGTTTGCAAAAGCACCCAATTAATGCTCTTGTTTTCCTCAAAAAAGTATGTTTACCAATGCATTAATTGCAATGCATGCATGCATAAATTACATGCATTGGTCAATTTTCTCTTAGTACTTGCATGCAATGATTTAATGCACCTTGGAATCTGAACATGTGATGGAAAACAACCAAATTGAGCCTTATGAAATGGAAAAACTAAAATTTTGAGATAAGCCCTATAAACCGGAAAGGAGGGAGTATATACACTAGCAGGGTGCGTGTGAGAGACGGGTCAGGAGGTGAATGACACGTGGCCCCAGGGGGTGGCTGGCCCACCTATCATACAGCCAAAGGCAGGTGCAGTAGAGGGCCGAGGAGTAGTACGAAATCCTACGCACCTACGCACGCTAACCAAGGGCTGAGTGATCACTCGAATCGCAAGATCAGTTGACTAGAAGCTACGCTAGACCCATGGAGGCGATGAGCGCGAGCATCAGCCGGCTGTGCCAGATGGTCCACGACGCCGGCCTGCGCCGGCAGGTAGGTAGTATTGCTTGAGGCCGCCAGGGCGAGGGGCCGCTTGGACGACAGCTTCGCATCCTTGTTCGATGAGGTCCTCGTCGGTTTCCTCAACAAGTTCACCGTCGTCAAGAAGCTTGCAACGACTTTGACGTAAGCCTCCAGCCGACGCGCCAGGCTCTGTGATGCCCTCCACCCTCAACGGCCACTATGGTAACAACCTCTTCGACGCAGTAGTGGCCCTGCGACTGCCCGCCGTCGCACCGGAGAATGTCCACCTCGAGGTCGCGCTCACCGCGCAGTGCCTGGCGCAGCAAGACACCATCGACATAATCACCCACGTCTACGCGCAAATCGTCCACAAGGACTACTACATGCAAGAGGAGGACGATAGGACGCTGGCCTTCTTGGAGCGCAGGGCAACCTTGGACGGCACTGTTCAGAAGCACGTTGAGCTCGCCGCCAACGCCGCTGCTCCTCACACGTCGGTTGGTGACCCGGCGCACTAGGGCATGAGGATGTCGTTGAACGTTGATGGATCCGTATGTATTTTTATCTTTCCGTCAAATCCATGTAGTAGTATATGATACTACAGTAATTATCTTACCTTTCGCATCAACTTCATAATTTTCGTACGTACTCCATGCATGAACGGCGCCAGAACCAAACTTCTCATTACTCTAGGAAAAATCGTTATTTTCTATCTATCGGTCGCGCCATGGAGCAGAACCAAATTTTACAAGTTACGAGTTCAAAAGGAAAAGCCTGCCGTGTTCGCGTCGCACCCCCACACGGTTGGTCCGGCATGCCGCTCAAGCGGGAATGCGTGCGGTGTTGCATTTTCACTTACAAGTGGGACACAGTTGAGCAAACCTGACTATCGGCAAACCCCCACCCGCCCACCGCGTGATGGCTGAGAAAAGAGGACAGGAGGAGAAGAGATGGCTGTAGCATGGACTCCAAGAAAATTGGTGTCGGATGGGACTCGTGTGGGTGGCGTGTGCCGTACTGCTAGACGTGAATGCTAGTTATGGCCCATGCCACCCCACTATATCGAGCCTATATCGAGGTACGTAGAACAAATTTCCTGCAGTCCGTGCTCAGCCCTCCTCTATCTCTCTTCTCAGCCAGCCAGCGGACGCGCGGAGCCCATCGTCTGTTTGCTCACATGCGGCCCCACATGTCAGTGAAAACGCAAGAGGACCCACTGAACCTGCACATCTTTCACCTCGACGTGCTGGTGATGAAAAACAAATCCAATAAAGATCTTCGGTGGCCGCTTTTGGAGTTACTCAAGAGTAGTAAGATTCTATTTACAGTTTAACCCAAGATGCACATCTCGTGGCTTCAACTACCACTCTATTTTCTTTCATGACACGACCTGGATGCTGGATGTCCCACGTGTCGGCAAAAGGAGGAAGAACCCGACCAAATCTTCGGTTCTGCTCTCGGATTAGACTAGTTGTGCTAACTTAAAATTTTTATTGTGTACTCCCTCCGTTCCAAAATACTTGACTTCCATTTGTCCAAAAATGGATGTACCTATATACTAAGACATGTCTAGATACATATATATTTTGACAAATAGAAGGCATGTAGTATTGTGCAACGGAGGGAGTAGAATGGATGCAAGTTTTTGTATTGGGAAGAAGAGTACATCCATATATTGATAGAGCGCAATTTAGTAGATGTTCTATCACTTTTAGCTAGTATAGAATAGAGGCTAGACATGAGACTAGATGCGAGGAAGCAACGTCTACTTCTTTACACTCGAAGAAGAAAGAAGCACGCAAGATCGAGCCTCCGCAGATCAACAATGAATGCATCGAGAAGGCACTAATCCAACTTACTACAGGAGTAGTCAAAATTATCGTTGGAGTTCGTGCAAAACGGAGGTCCGTTTGGGGTCGTGCGTTGGAGTTGGCCTTACAAGTGGGACCGCAGTTAAGGAAACCGACTATCGGCAAACCCCCACCTCGCCCGCCGCGCGATGGCTGAAGTTAGAGAAACGACGAGGTTGAAGAGATTGCTCTCGCACGGACTCCAAGAAATAATATGGTGTCAGATGGATGTCGTGGTGGTGGCGTGTGCCGTACTCCTGGACGTGAATGCTTGTTCTGGCCCATGCCACCCTACTACTCCTACTACTTACTCCTACTATATACTATACTACTAGTATATCGAGGATTCGAGGTGCTGGTTACGTACAACGAACACATTAACATATGGCTACAGTAAAAACACCCGCCCGACGCGCGAAGCATGTGAAGCTAGTACAAATAGTGTACTACTATTGTTGATTGGCCTCATCCGATAACCTGTTGCAATGCACGTACAATTATGTATTCGGAAAATATTTTTTTGCCTCATCGCACCACTCACTCAGAGAAGCGACTCGAAAGCCATTGTCGGAGTAAATAACCGGGTAGCCTAGCCGGCTCCCCCTGGCCCTTCTGAAAAAATTACGAGCCGATCCGGCTCAAGAATCCAAGACATGGGGCCGCCTTCCCCTTGCCGGCTGTCTCCCAGGCCGGCTATCGGAAGGCAACCCGACTTTAGCCCTCATGAAGAAAGCCGCGGGAGGGCCGGCTCCGAGAAGCCGGCCGCGAGAAGGCCGACTCCAAGAAGCCGGCTCCCACAAAGCGGTCAAGATCGTACCCTCGAAGTCTGCATCCACATAACGGCGATGTGACGGGGCGTGGCTACAGTAAAGCCTGCCACCCCCGAATCCCGGAGCACGCCTGGCACAGTGCGCCGTACGGGTGGCCATGACCCGCCTGGCGCGGCACTGTTGCCACGTTGACCCTGATGTCATCCACGACGGGCAGCCAGCGTGGCCCACAGGCGGTGGGCCCCTTCGGGCAAGAGAGACACCCAAGGCGGCCAGGCCTCCCCCAGTCGGCCCAAGATAGAGCCGGCTTCCACAGCCGGCTTGCCACCTCCCTCGAAGGAGACGCCCCATTAAGGAGACAAGACGCGGTGAGGCTACAGCGATCACCTGCCGGACGGCGGCACTGTAGCCACGCCCACCTCGGCGAAGCCCTCGTCACCGGGATTGAGCAACAGTAACCAGCCACCGACAAGGCCCGTGACAGTGGGGCCTGCCTGTCGACCAAGGAGCCAGCAGCCGGCGGGACCCACCAGCCGGCGCAGAAGCCGGCGAGTGTAGACACAGACGGCTGGGCCCCACGCCCAGCCAGATTACCATTGTACCCCCGGAGGGTAGGCCTATATAAACCCCCCGGGGCACCCATGCAAAGGGTTGATCCATGCTAGTTTTAGACTCCACATAGGGAGGAGAAGAGAGCGAGTCGTGCCCTTCTTCCTCCTCTCGCCAAACAGCTCAAGGAGCATCGTGTAGCTACTTGTTCATCTAGTGATCATGCGGAGACCCCGCAGAGCAGAAGTAGGGGTGTTATCTCCACGGAGAGCTCCGAAGCTGGGTAAGATTCGCCGGCGTGCATGTCTTCGCCTCATCCTGTTTCCAGGCACCGGCGACGTCTTACTGCTCCCACAATGATAGGCCACCCGTTGGCATTCTTCCTCCTCTCACCGAACAGCTCAAGGAGCACCGTGGGGCCAGGTGCACCGTCGTCCGGAGACCTGTTCTAGACGGGAACCCTCTTCCTCCCCCGCGAGCGTAGCCAGCCCGGCACGCCCGATGGCGCTTGCCACGACGCGCTGCAAGGCGTCACCAACGTCTGTGCGGCGAGCGGCCTCGCCGATCTCCTTGACAAGACCCTCATCTCCGACGAGCTCGCCTCCGACGCGGGCACCGACCACCTCGTCAACCTCCTCGGCCAGCTCCACGTCTCCGGCGAGCCTGCTGTGGACTTGGAGTCGGTTGGCTCCACCGACCGATGCCTGTCGACTCCGACACGGCCTCACTCGACACTTTCCCCACCGACGTCACGATCTACAACGACCCGCTTCCCCGGGCCGATGGCTGCGACGCTGTCACCACCGAGGTGATGGTCATCGGCCACGGCGGCGCTTCTGACGAGAGCGCCCACGACGCCCCGCACGCGGCGGTCCACGACTTGTCCATCCCCCTCCCGGCCGATGCCGACGCTGAAGCACTGGAGGCTCGCCGCCTCGCCCTCCTCGCGGAGGGCCGGAAGTTGGTTTCCATGAGACGCCTCGCTGAGGCCCACCGACGCGAGGCCGACCGCGCCGCCTTTGGCACGCCGCCCCCAGGCGGGCCCAGCCGGGCCGGCGTTGTCAGACAGCGCGGCGCTGTCGTCGCCGATACGCTAGGAGTCGACCGCCCAGTCTACCCCACTCCACTCGAGAACCTGCGCGCCGCCCAGGCGGCCGTAGACGAGCTAGACGGACTGGGGGGCCGAAGAACTCCCCCACATGACCCGACGCATCCAGCAGCTAATCGATGCAGCCGCGCAGCGGCACGAAGCCGACGCCCGCGCGGAAAGCGATCACGGCGCGACGTCCCGGACGCCGACTACGGGTAAAACCCGCGCGCGGCGCGAGAAAGAGCCGGCTGCCAGCCGAAGCCGAACCCGAATCTCCATCGAGCGAGACGCAGAAGGCCACCCCCGGGCCGTGGAGTGGCGGGGCAACCCGCCTCCGCCTCGGCCCCGTGGAGAGAGATATCCCACCCCACCGCCTGTTGCGCATCCGACTCTCAGCGGCCGGCTAGGTTCGCCGCGAAGGAGTCGGCGAGAACGACGCCCGCCATCGGATCGACCGCCTGGCGCGATCCCTGGCGCTGGAAGAAGAAGACGATGTCGGCCCGCCTTGCTTCGGCCCCCGCATCCGCGACGAGCCTTTCCCCAAAGGGTTCTCGCTCCCAAGAGACACGCCCAAGTACAACGGCTCCGTGAAGCCGGAAGATTGGTTGATCGACTACTCCATGGCGGTTAGCATAGCCAACGGCAACAGGCGCGTTGCCGTGAAGTACGTGCCCCTCATGCTGCAGGGCACGACGGACCTGGCTCAACAGCCTCAAGCCATACAGCATCAACAGCTGGCTAGACTTCACAGAAGCCTTCGTCCGCAACTTCACCAGCACCTACAAGCGGGCTCCCAAGCCCAGACAGCTCTCCTTGTGCGTACAAGGCCCCGCCGAGTCACTCGCGACTACCTCACGCGTTGGGCCGAGCTCCGCAACTCTTGCGAAGGGGTGCACGAGGTGCAAGCCATAGAATACTTCACTGCCGGGTGCCGAGAAGGCACCCTCCTCAAGCACAAGCTCCTCTGCGACGAGCCGACTACCCTCGACGAGCTTCTGGTCATAGCGGACAAGTACGCCACCGCCGACTCCTCAATGAAGACCGAACTCCGGGTAGACGCGTCCGGGAAAGGTACTCAACCCGGCGCCCAAGACGCCGGCTGGGGACTCCGGCCGACGCCCACACCAGAACGACCACAAGCGCAAGGGCCCCGTGCCGCCCTCCACCAGTCGGCAGGTGGCCACAGTCGAAGACGAGCAGCCCGAAGGGCGGCCCGCACCCAAGAAGCAGAGGGGCGGCAAGCCGGCTTGGCAGCCGGCCTTCTCCTACGAGCAGACTCTCGACGCCCCGTGCAAGTTCCACAGCGCGCGAAGCCGTCCAACCACACGACCCGGAAGTGCCACTGGCTCACCCGAATCTCTCCAAAGGCGAAGGGCTGCGCCGCCTCCGCCTGCCGGTCCGCCGCCTCCGGCTCCGCAGCCGCCGGCCGCTCGGCCCGCAGTCGGAGCCGTGCACGATGAGTTCCCCGACGAGCATGCCGCCTATGTCATCTTTACAAGCCAGCCCGAAGACCGGCGCAGCAAATGCCGAGAGCACCAAGAAGTCAGTATGGTCGCTGCCAACCCCGCCGAGCACATGCACTGGTCAGAAAAACCTATCAGCTGGAGCCAGGCCGAAAACCCAGAGGTGATGCCGTCTCCCGGCTCTTATGCGTTGGTTTTCGATGCCACCCTTGCAACGGATAGACGCACCCCCCGTTTCTCCCGCGTGCTGATAGACGGCGGGAGCAGCATCAACATCCTGTACCATGGACACCCTGGAGAAGCCTGAATGTCAAGAAAGCAACTCATGCCCTACTCGGACTGTGTTCATGGCAATCCGTACCCGGCCTGTCCTGCGCCCATTGGCAAGATCAAGATTGATGTACTTTTTGGGGACAAGGAGCATTTCCGCCGGGAAGCGATCTGGTTTGAAGTGGTGGACCCTGGAGAGCCCCTACCATGCATTGCTTGGACCTGCCTTGGCTAGGTTCAATGGCAGTTCCCCACTATGCATAACCTCAATGAAGATGCCGAGCACCAAGGGCGTAATCACCATAGCCGGCGATTACAAGAGTCTCCGAGTGGCGCAAGCAGCAGCAGCCGGCTGGCCGAGTCCCTTGTGATTGGGAAGAAAAGAAGATGTGGACCCGAGTCGTGGCCATGGCCGGCAAACAGTCGGCCTTGTCCCCCGATCCCAAGGAGTATGATGCTCAAGGATCTTTCCAGCCGGCCAAGGAACGAAGAAGATACCTCTTGACCCCGAGCACCCAGAGAGGTTTGCCGTCATCGGGGCAAACCTAAACAGCAAATAGGAAGGCGAGCTCGCCGATTTCTCCGTGAGAATCGGGACATCTTTGCATGGTCCCCCAAGGACATGCCGGGTGTTCCGAAGGAATTCGCCGAGCACAACTACACGTCCGAGAAGACGCAAAACCAGTCAAACAACCCCTCCGCCGACTTGTCGGAGGAGAAAGAAGGATTGTAGGAGAGGAGATAGCCCGGCTTCTGGCAGCCGGCTTCATTATGGAAGTTTTCTTTCCAGAGTGGCTCGCCAACCGGTCCTCGTGCTAAAGAAGAACAAACAAGTGGCGCATGTGCATAGACTACACGAGCCTCAACAAGGCCTGCCCCAAAGATCCCTTTGCCCTGCCAAGGATTGACCAAGTGATAGACTCCACGGCCGGATGCGAGCTGTTGAGTTTTCTTGGATGCTTACTCGACCACCAGATAAAGTTAGATCTGCAGACCGCTGAAGACCGCCTTCATCACGCCATTCGGAGCCTTCTGCTACCTGACTATGACATTCGGCTTGAGAAATGCCGGTGCCACTTTTCAGCGTTGCATGCAGAAGTGCCTCCTCAAGCAGCTCGGCAGAAATGCCCACGTCTACGTAGACGACATTGTGGTGAAGACGGAGAAGCGCGGCACCTTGCTGGAAGACCTCAAGGAAACATTTGAGAACCTACGCCGGTTCCAAATCAAGCTCAACCCCGAGAAATGCGTGTTCGGAGTGCCAGCCGGCCAGCTCCTAGGCTTCCTGGTCTCCGAACGCGGCATCGAATGCAACCCAGTAAAGATCAAGGCCATTGAGAGAATGGCGATTCCCACCAAACTTCGAGACGTCCAGAAGTTTAACCGGATGCTTGGCCCCTGAACCGCTTCATCAGCCGGCTCGGAGAGAAAGCTCTTCCCCTCTACCGCCTCATGAAGAAGACCAACCACTTCGAGTGGAATGACAAGCCGACCAAGCTTTTCACGAGCTGAAGAAGATGCTGGCCACGCCGCCTGTCCTGGCGGCGCCGACTGAGAAAGAGCCCATGCTCCTCTACATTGCCGCAACCAGCCGGGTGGTCAGCACCGTCATCATAGTCCAACGCCCAGAAGAGGGCCGAGCCCAGCCGGTCCAGAGGCCGGTGTACTATTTGAGCGAGGTGCTGTCTACCTCGAAGCAGAACTACCCGCACTACCAGAAGATGTGCTACGCGTGTACTTCGCCGCCAAGAAGCTGAAGCCCTACTTCCAAGAGCATCCCATCAGGTCGTATGCACCGCCCCGCTGGCCGAGATCATAGGCAGCCGGGATGCATCCGGCCGGGTGGCGAAATGGGCCATCGAGCTGGCCCCCTACACGATCTTCTACCAGCCTCGCACCGCCATCAAGTCCCAAGCATTGGCCGACTTCCTCGTCGACTGGGCCGAGACCCAGTACCTACCGCCAGCTCCCGACTCCACTCATTGGCGCATGCACTTCGATGGGTCCAAGATGCGCACCGGCTTGGGAGCCGGCGTCATCCTCACCTCTCCCAAAGGCGACAAGCTCAGATACACGCTGCAAATTCACTTTGCCGCCTCCAACAACGTGGCCGAGTACGAGGCGCTCATACACGGGCTCCGGCTTGCCAAAGAACTCGGCATTCGCCGGATCCTATGTTATGGCGACTCGGACTTGGTGGTCCAGCAATCATCCGGCGACTGGGATGCCAAGGACGCAAATATGGCAAGCTACCGCTTCCTCGTTCAGCAGATCAGTGGGTATTTTGAAGGATGCGAGTTCCTCCACGTATCGCGAGCCGACAATGAGCCAGCTGATGCCCTGGCTCGAATAGGCTCCACTCGACAAGCAATACCAACTGGTGTCTCTCTACAACGCCTCCTCAAGCCGTCTCCAGAGTCCGATTCCATCTTCGTGCCGCCTGACCCCGACGCGGCCGGCTCGAAGAACCAAGCAGGTGACCCGGGGGCTTCGATAGTCGGCCAGGGGACATCAGTAGGCGGCTCGGGGACTTCCGTAGTTACACCCGACCCGGGGAATGCCACACCCGGCTCGGGGACTGCGGTAGTCAGCCCGGAGTCTACACCAACACAACAGGCGGCGGCCGACTCCAGCATTTCACCGCCCAGCCCGCCCGCCCTGGTCGCAGTAGCCGTGTTGGCAATAGAAGAAGCAGCTCCATCATGGGCTCAATCCATCCTCAACTTCCTAATAAACCAAGATCTGCCGGCTGACGAAACAGAGGCAAGACAAGTCCAATCAACGCCGAGCGGAGCATACACAATCAGTCAACAGAGAAACTCGTCAAGCGCAGTGTCACTGGAGTCCTCCAGCGATGCGTTGAGCAAGAGAAGGGCATTGCAATCTCATGAGACATCCACCAAGGAGAATGCGGCCACCATGCGGCCTCAAGATCACGTCGCCAAAGCCTTCCGCCATGGTTTCTTTTGGCCGACTGCTTTGGATGACGCCAAGGGTTAGTTAAACATTGCAAAGGATGCCAACTCTTCAGCTCCAAGCAACACATGCCGGCTTCAGCACTCAAGACCATTCCCCTCACTTGGCCCTTCGCCGTTTGGGGACTGGACATGGTGGGCCCATTCAAGACGGCGCACGGCGGCATGACACATCTGCTTGTCGCCGTGGACAAATTCACCAAATGGATTGAGGCAAAGCCGATCAAGAAGCTGAATGGGCGACTGCCGTGACATTTATCGCAGATATAACAACTCGGTACGGCGACCACACAGCATCATCACCGACAATGGCACGAATTTCGCCAAGGGAGCCTTGGCACGTTTCTCTGCGACGCAAGGCATCCGGTTGGACCTAGCCGTTGCCCACCCGCAGTCAAACGGCCAGGTCGAGAGGCCAACGGCCTCATCCTTTCCGGCATCAAGCCCCGACTGATCGTACCACTGGAGCGTTCAGCCGGCTGTTGGCTCGATGAGCTGCCGGCTGTCCTCTGGAGTCTGCGCACTACACCAAACAAGTCAACCGACTTACTCCTTTCTTCCTCGTGTATGGTGCCGGCGGTCATCCCACTGACATCGTGTTCGACTCGCCTCGGGTGACCATCTACACGGAAGCCGAGGCCAAGGAAGCACGAGAAGACGGCGTCGACCTGCTGGAAGAAGGCCGGCTGTTAGCCCTCAGCCGGTCCGCTATCTATCAGCAGGGCCTGCGCCGCTACCACAGCCGGAAGGTCAAGCCAAGATCCTTCCAAGAGGGCGATCTTGTGCTCCGGCTAATCCGGCGAACAGCCGGCCAGCACAAGCTCTCGGCCCCTTATGAGGGCCCCTTCGTCATCAGCAGAGCCTTAGGCAACGACTCCTACTACCCTGATCGACGCGCAGAAGCCGAAGGCACGAAAGAGAGACGACTCCGGCAAGGAGTCGGAAACGACCATGGAACGCCAACCTCCTCCGAAGGTTTTACAGTTGAAATGCAGTATGTATCACGCTAACTTTTGTACTAAGTACGAGACAATAGGCCCCCCGAGGAGAGCTCGGGGACTGCCATCTTTTGTCTATGAAATGAAAAGTATCATGCTTATGGCCTTGTCATTGCATTCACTTTTTTCCGTCCGGCACCGGGTTCGACTAGTCGGCCCGGGACTGGCCGCCTGGAGTTATATTAGAAGTCCTACCCGCAGTCAGACAAGTAGTGTGCCGGCTCCCAAGCCTTCTCTTGCCAAAAGTCGCAGTTCGAAGAAACCGGCTGTCCGGCTGGCAAGAGTTAAGGGCAGGAACGGGTGCCCACACGAAAAACGGCTAGGGACTAACGGACTAATATAACAAAAGCTGGTTTTTCTCCCAACGCCGACTGGCTACCAGAGTAGCCGGCCGGCCGGCTTCCATTCACCTCGCTCCAATCTAAGAAAGCTCGAGTACTTGCCTTTCCCAGAAGGGGAAGGCAGAAAGGAAACAGCTAAGGATAAAAAGCATACGAATGAAACCAAAGCACACAATAATATTTAACATAAGACCTTCAAAAGGCCAGCATTCGACATAGTTTGAATACACCCCAGTGGTGGAACTGCGCAAGTTTGATAAAGTTGTTCAAAGGCAAAGCAGAAAAAAACAAGGACGGCACTAAGCCAAGGGAGCGACTGGCGAGTCGGCAGGTCAGTGGAGACGGCAGTGCCAGCTGGAGGAGTGGCCGGCTGGCGAACCTCGGCATGATCACCGCCTCCCGCAGAGGGCGCGCTAGCACGCGCCTCGTTGTTGGAGGCACGATCAGGCTGAGGCTGGTTGGCCGCTTCACCGGCCGGCTCAATGTCTTTGCCCTCCTCTCCTTCGTCGTCTTCGCCTTCATTGCTGGAGGCGATCTCCTCTGCCGAGTCTTCACCCGTTGCCGGGTCCAGCCCGAACCACTCCTCCGGCTGGGCAGCGCCGTCATCATTAATTTCAGGAGTGAAGACGCTGATGTCATACACTCGGCGATCGTCGAAGCGCGCTGAGCGATAGCCGGCCGCACCTCCTCCATCTCTTCGTCGGCCTCCAGCCGCCAGGTGCGCAGCTGGTCCAGGTTCAGCCCCGGATACCAGGCTCGGACGAACTCCAGCGCCCGCCCAGCTCCAAGCCGGGCTGCCGATGCCTTCCAGGCCTCGAAGCGGCCAACCGCAACCTCCAGCCAGTCGGCAGTCCGACTCGGGGTGCGGGGAATCGTCTCGCTTGGCCAGAGGGCGGCCAACACCTGCGCCCGGCGCGCTGGAGGCGGCGGAGCATACGGTGAGCCGGCTGCAGCCGCGCTTGGACCGCCAAGAGTTGCTCCTCAAGCGTCCGACTCGCGTCCGGCGCGATGTCGGCCCCCACCTGACGGCGCGCTTCGCGATGGGCCTCGATGGTTTGGGTAGCGAAGATGGAGTAGCCGGGAAAGTAGTCTGCACAGAGAATAAAAAGCAGCACAAGTCAGAGCACAAATCAGGCGGCAAGGGGCATGCAAGGAGCGAGGAAGGCGGCTTACCGTCGATCAAATCCTCAATACGGCCGAAGCCTTCATTCAGCGCTTGCCTGGTCTCAGCCCAGCCCGCCGCTTCGGTCTCGAACTCGGCCTTCAGGGCGGCTTCGTTATCCTGCGCCTTCTTCAGGGCCGCCTTGTGGCTCTCCTCCTGGTCAGACAACTTCTTGACCAGGCGGTCACGCTCCAGGACCAAGGCGTCGTACTCAGTTTCCTTGGCGCGAAGGGCGGCCTGCGCCTCGCTGAGCTGCCCCCTCAAGTTGGCATTGGCTCCTGCCAGCATGAAGAGAAAGGAAATTAATAAGGTGAAGTCGTCAAGGAAGATCCGACCCGGCTGCTCAGCAGTCGGCCCGAATCTCGGGGACTACACCCAGTGGGTGCGCTGACGCGCCCCCACAGGAGATGAACGAAACAAATACGCACTCCGGCTGCTGGTCAGGTCCTCGGTTCTTCCTGCCCAGCTCCTGAGCCTGGGAGTTGAAGGCGGCTGCACGGAGGTTGTGATACTCCAAGATTATACAGGAAGCAAGGATAAGTTAAGTTGTCAGAACCTAGTAAGTTCCAAGCCGCCTGCGCAGCAGCCGGCTCGGAACTCGGGGACTACACCCAGTGGGTGCGCTGACGCGCCCCCACGGAAGAAATCAAAAGAGCAAAATAACCAAGGCCAGAAGACTCACCCGGATGACGGCCCGCGTCGCGAGGAACTCTTGGGTGTATCGCTGCAGCGAGGCGGCCTGAGCTTGAAGCCGGTTCCGGACCTCCTGGGCCGCCGCGTTCAGCTCGCCCGTCCCCCCGCTGGGAGTCCACTCGGACGTGCCGCTGGCCGCCTCCAGGGCCTCCGCCGTCTGGCTGGCGCCCGCTGCTCGGTGCGGTTCCGGCGCGGAGGCGCCACCCCCTGCGCGCGCGCAATGCCGGCTGCACCTCGAGGCCGGCCCCTGCCCGGCTGCGCCCCTGGACGGCTGCTCTGGCGCCGCAGCTGATTGGCCGCTTTGGCCCGCTCCAGTCGGCGCCGTCTGCGACGCCCCCTCCACGAAGATCACGTGGTCCTCCCGCCTCCATCACCGGCGGGCCTTGGTCGACCTCCTCCGGGGGGCACGGGAACGTGGGGGCCACGGCGCGGAGGGGAACAACGAGCAGCGGAGGCCGGTTGTGCGAGGCCTCCGCCTCCGTCTCCGCGGCTGCCGCCTTCGCCCGGGCCTTGGCCGCCGCGTCGGCCTGCTCCTTCGTCGCCTGGGCGGTCCTTCGCTCCGCCGCTCCTCCCGCGCGTTCCGCTCCGTGGCCTCCTTAAGGTCGGCGCGGGGATCCACGCGGCGGGAGCTTGAAGACCCTCCAGTCGGCCCGACTAGGAGCCGCCAGGACCTCGCTCGAGGAAAGCGGCGCCCTGTCCGGAAGCAAAGAAAGGTTTAGAAGAGTTTTCGGAACGAAGAGACAAAAATATATACGCAAGACATTCGACGACTTACGCCAGAGATCGCCTGCGGCTGCTTCACCGCCTTGCGGAAGCGGGCCGCCTTCGCGGCCGCCTCATCCCGCTTGGTCGCCGCCGTGGAGGCCTTGGATTTTTTCGGCCGCTGCGCGAAGAAGGTCGACGTGGCCCGGCGCTTCTGCGCGCCGCCACGGGCAGCCGGCACGGCAGACGAGCCCGCGCCTTGATGATCGGGCGCCGGCTGGCGGTGCGGGGCGACTTCGACCTCGTCGTCATCCGGCCAGTCCTCGAAGCTGGCCCCGAGTCCGCGCCTCCGGCCTCGTCGCCTTTCCCCCCGATGGCGTCTTCCATGGCGGCCGCTCCCAGGTCCGGATCGTCGGCGTCGTCCACCGTGCGGTCGGGGAGGAGCTGGCGCTCTACCCCCGCGGCCCCGGTTGTCGGCGGGAGAAGAGGGTTCTGCAAAAGGCAAACCATATTAAAGAGTCGGCTATCATGAGGCCGGCTACAAAAAAGAAGAAAAGAAGAAAGAACTTACGGCAGGCGGAGGGTTGGCGCGGGAATACGGCTCCTTGCCGTATCGCCAAATCCTCGGCGAGCTTGCAGTTGGAGATATAATTCACCATGTAAGACACCTCTGCGTGAGGCATCTCCCTGGTGCTCAGCCGGCACGGGTCGAAGCGGCCGCTCATTTGGCAGATCATGTGAGGCCGGCCTTGGAGCGGAAGAACCCGGCGCTCCACGAAGGCGGCCACCAAGTCGGCTCCGGTCAGGCCCTCCGACTGGATCATCACCCGAAGCCGGGAGACGGCTGCGTTCCCGGCCTGAGACAGCGACCTGGCCCGTAGCTCCACGAAGGCTGCCTCCCAGCCGGCGGGCCGGCTACGTAAGCCGGCAGGTTGACGTAGTCGCCTTGCTGGGCGACGTTCTTCATGTAGAAATAAGACTTCTGCCAAAGCTTCACCGACTGGATCAGCGGAATGGACGGGAACGGATTGTTCTCGCTCGCCTGCCTCATGGCAATGAAGGCTCCGCAGGGGGCGGGCACGCCCGACGACGGTGCCGAGCTTGCTTTGGAAGAACTCCCCCAGAGCTCGAGCATGGGGAGAACTCCAAGAAAGCCCTCGCACAGGGTGACGAAGGCCGACAGCAGCATCACCGCGTTGGGCATGAGGTGATGCGGCTGGAGGTGGTAGAACTCGAGGAAGGCTCGAAGGAATCCGCTTGCCAGGAGGCCGAAGCCGCGCAGGGAGTGCGAGCGGAAGATCACCCGCTCGCCCTCCTCCGGTGCCGGCGAAATCTCCCTCGCCGGCGCTTGACGAACCCGCACAAGGTTCTCGCCGGGCAGACGCCGCGTCCGGCGGAGGAACTCGACGTGGTCCTCGTGGACGTTGGAGCCATCCCACGAGCTCGACAGCGCCATGGGAGCGATGCGGCGGGAGGCAAGACGAAGCGATGGCGGGACGGCGCGACAAAGAGTTGCTGCGGCAAAGAGAAGAAGAAGGAGGGCGAGAAGGGGCGGAGTGAGGGAGAGCACGCGAGCCTCTGCCGCTCCCCCTCCTCCTCTTACTTATAGACCGCGCGGCGGAGCCGAGGAGGCGCAGCATGGGGGAACGTGGGGATCAACTGCGCCCACTCCCCCACGTCCCGCGATTATTGTGCCTTGATGGCAGAATAAAACCGCCGCGGGAAGGCGAGCGGTCCATGTGGGCCGCAGAAGATCCGCGCTCGGACCAAGCCTGCGAGTGGCGGGCCGGGCCTGCGGCGGCGCCCGTCGCGCGCGTGCGTTGGCAGGATTTCCTCGCCACGTGGCCCGCGTTCCCGCCTACGAGAAACGGACTTTCCGGAAGACGGCGCGCACGGGATAGGAAGCTGACCTAGCTTCTCGTCCCTTTGTCAGCCTCGAAGCTCGATCAGCTTCGGGGACTACTGTCGGAGTAAATAACCATGGGTAAGCCTAGCCGGCTCCCCTGGCCCTTCTAAAAATTACGAGCCGATTCGGCCCTCAAGAATCCAAGACACAGGGCCGCCTTCCCCTTGCCGGCTGTCTCCAGGCCGGCTATCGGAAGGCGGCCGACTTCAGCCCTATGAAGAGAAAGCCGCGGGAGGGCCGGCTCGAGAAGACGGCCGCGAGAAGGCCGACTCCAAGAAGCCGGCTCCCATAAAGCGGTCAAGACCGTACCCTTCGAAGTCTGCATCCACATAACGGCGATGTGACGGGGCGTGGCTACAGTGAAGCCTGCCACCCCCGAATCCCGGAGCACGCCTGGCACAGTGCGCAGTACGGGTGGCCATGACCCGTCCGGCGCAGCATTGTTGCCACGTTGACCCTGATGTCATCCACGACGGGCTACCAGTACGGCCCACGGGCGGTGGGCCCCTTCGGGCAGAGAGACACCCGAAGGCGGCCAGACCTCCCCCAGTCGGCCCAAGATAGAGCCGGCTCCCCACAGCCGGCTTGCCACCTCCCTCGAAGAAGACGCCCCATTAAGGAGACAAGACGCGGTGGGGCTACAGTGATCGCCCACCGGGCGGCGGCACTGTAGCCACGCCCACTTCGGCGAAGCCCTCGCCACCAAGATTGAGCAACAGTAACCAGCCGCCGACAAGGCCCTGACAGTGGGGCCTGCCTGTCGACCAAGGAGCCGGCAGCCGGCGAGACCCACTAGCCGGCGGGCCCCAGCAGCCGGCGCAGAAGCCGGAGAGCGTAGACACAGACGGCTGGGCCCCGCGCCCAGCCGGATTACCATTGTACCCCCGGGGGGTAGGCCTATATAAACCCCCCGGGGCATCCATGCAAAGGGAGATCAATCCCTGCTAGTCTCAAGACACCACATAGGGAGGAGAAGAGAGCAAGCCGTGCCCTTCTTCCTCCTCTCGCCAACAGCTCAAGGAGCACCGTGTAGCTACTTGTTCATCTAGTGACCATGCGGAGACCCCGCAGAGCAGCAGTAGGGGTGTTATCTCCACGGAGAGCCCCGAAGCTGGGTAAGATTCGCCGGCGTGCATGTCTTCGCCTCATCCCGTTTCCAGGCACCGGCGACGTCTTACTGGCTCCCACAATGATAAGCCACCCGTTGGCATATGTCGCACCTACCACCTGACACAAGTCATGCCCTTTAACTAACATTGTTTTGATTCTCAGATGAAACAATCTAACATCACTTTCCAAACGACTTCACTTCTAAACAGATCTTGTCATGGTTAAACGCTTGAAAGGAAAAATCATAGGGGAAACACACGATTTTATCTTCTCCCTTCCATGTTAAGATTAAACATCCCGGATATCTCTTATTTCATCCAGCAAGAACTACTTAAAAGTTAAAACATAAAGGACATTTTTTTCAGAAAGAAAACATTAGCGCTAACACCGTCGGAACACGCTTTATAGTGTCAAGATATAAACATAAGTAAGCATATTGCATACTTTTTGAGTGAAGAACATGCTGCACGCTCAGCTTCTTCTCTTGATGCATCGTCCTTAGCCTGCAGCAAATGATTGCATACAATTAACTTTCTTTTCTTGACAACATAATATGCAGGTTGTACAGTACATTAGGAGTACCAAAAAATCTAAGAGTTTCACTTTGCTTGTTGCAGGAATCATGAATAATGTTAGAATACCTACATTATTTACCAACTTGCTGGTTTGCTGCATCTCCTGACACATCTCCTATGTAAGTTTGAAGCATGAAAAGGGGTAGGGTTTAAGCCTGTGGTCAAAACATAATTCTTCACAATATACAACAGTTATACTTTTCTGAGTTGGCTCTGTAACAAGTTAGGGCATTTTTGCAATAAAAATGAGTTCTGCAAGAGCTTCATACAGAACAACTGTTATCCTACAGGATACTGGAAAAATTCTCACACTCAAAAAACAGGGCATTGAAAAGTTAACATCCAATCAATTCATTTACTTGGATCTGCCTAACAGACATTTACTCATGGATATTCCATTCACACTAACTCAGGGATATTGCATTCAGAGCACACATTTACTCGTGGATAATGCATATTTGCTGATATGTAGTACAAGAGTGTTGTGTGGCCATGTGGGTCCACAAAAAGGTGTTGTTCACAGACTAAACCTACCAATTTGTAGTTGTTGGATGGAATTAACTCCATGCAAAGAACTCAACTTTGCCTGCAGAAAGTTAGTTTAATATCTAACTCATGACTAACTGGGTACATGCAACTACTGACTATTAAAGGTATGAACCTACTTGCTTACAGCGCCCCAAATAATTGCAACAAACATGGATATTTTGAATTGTTTCCTTGTGGTTGTGGGTCTGCAGAAGGGTGCAGTTTACAGCCTAAACCTGTCACTTTGTAGTTTCTGGATGAAAGATTACTTAACTCCATCCAATGAATAGCAAGTTTTCATGCATAAAGTTTGTTTCATTATCATGAACAAATGATGATATAATATCTACTTCCTCTGTTCACTATTATAAAATGTTTTGGATATTTCAATATGGACTACATACGGACTGAAATGAGTGAATAAACACACTAAAACATGTCTACATACATTCGATTTAGAAAAAAGTTGGACTATCTTAGTAATATTGAACGGGGGAGTAGCTTATGACTAATTGGGTGATGCAGCTGCTACACTACAAGATAAGATGTTAATGATGCATGGGAACAATAACCGACGCAAAAATCCATAGCAAGATCTTACATATACTCGTTTCCTGGCAAGCATCCACAATGGGCACGACACAGACCGTAAGAGCACAGTGGAGAGAGCAATGGAAATCCACCTGCAGTGAAATACACGAGGAAAATGATGTAAGCCAGAGACAATTCCAACGACGCGGTGAAGGGCAAAAAATCCTCAAACCCCTAAACCCTAACCAGTTCAGACCAGTGAAGGAATGGACCGCGTCGATGAGATGCTGCACCGCCGCGACGGCAATCGACGAGTCCCCTGCGGCCAACGCCACCTCGCTGGGGAAGCTCGCCGGGGCAGCCACGGGCGGCCAGGCATCGGCGGCGCCGGTGAGGACGTCGGCGAAGTCAATGTCGCCGGAGGAGGAGGAGAAGCCGCGGCGGGGTGGCCCGGCGAGGAGGTGGATGCCGAATGGAAGGAGGTTTAGGGTTTGAGCTGTCCCGCAAGGGGAGAACGCGAAGCGCAACGGACGCGTTGCGGGTGAGAGAGGAAGGGGCGAGGGCTTCCGGGGATCGCCGATGGAGTTGGATGGGAGCAGTTGGGGGAGCGCGGGATGGAAGCGGCGGGAGAGGCAATCGGAGATGCTAGGCAAGGCGAGGCTTCTCCGCGCAGCCGCGGCGAACGCCATTGCTGCTCGGAGCGCGGTGCGCCGGCCACGAGGGAATGCGACCGTGGAGGAATGGCCGGTCGGTCGAACACGATCAGTTTCAGGTGAAACTCCTGGCCACACTTTTCGCCACGTTTTTTTTATCTTTTTTAGAGAGAACACCAATTTTATTGATTACTCGACAATATTATACAGAGTTCCCTCGATACAGTCCCCAACATAAAAAAACACATGGATTAACTGAATACATACAAGCTCTGACTAACAAATAAGCAACAATATTCAAATGCCGATATGTATGGTTGAAGATCATCAAATTGAAGGCAACGGCTACAATTTGAATATCAGAAACCACGACACCAATAGCAAAACAACCCATTCTTGAAGAATGAATTCTGTGCACCAAAGATAGGCAATTTGTAGCAAAGATAACATCATGTACTTGCTTTTCCAATGTCAAATGAACAGCTCGCCTGAGAGCTATAGCTTCGGCCATCTCCGATTCAAGAACACCAAGAACTGGGTCACTGCATGCCACAACGAAACGTGCCTTGTGATCCTGAGCGACAATCCATGTGCCTGATCTGTCAAGCTCAGGAAAAATGACAGCGTCAGAACTGAACATAATGGTACTAGACAGCGACGGAGACCAAGTTATACTGAAGATGTTGGTATCACGCCTGTTGTTTATTAACCGATTTGTAAAGATGCTGCAAATTAGTTCGACAAATGCCTTGATTTTCTCGGCTGTACGCAGGCCCGGTCTTGAGGGGGGCTAACAGGGCGGCCGCCCCGAGCCCCCGACGCCAGAGGGGCCCCCCGTCAGATGTGTGTTATGTATTGGGGGGTTGACCAGCAGGCGGATTGACATAGGGCGGCCCGATAAAAAAGATTGCGCAGGCAACGCGTATCTCGTTCCGTGTTTGCCATGCCGAGATCCCCTCCTATGGCAGAATTGATCTCGAGGATCTCCTGTGATTTCGCCACCATCTCCTCTCAAAATTTTCTCGTACCCAACCCACGCCCTCCCCTCCTAGGAACTCCTCAAGCACTCCAAGTTCTCTTGCAACTCTAACCAATCGCCAATCAAAAGAGGTTCTGCGCAGCACGTACGTGCTTAAGGATTAGACTATAGCCTAACCCCGGCATACTCAGTTTAGAAAGAGATGGTATTGAGATTTGGAACTTGTGAGTCCGCTTTGATAAACTGGTGCCAGGTAAGAGTTGATTGAATTGATTTAATACCTTTGCAACTATGCGTTAGTTTCCATATGCTAATTTTCTGATTCTGTAAATTTTAGCACGGCATGCCGTCTAATACTCCCTCCATTTTTGTATACAAGGTTGTAGGATCGAAAATATGTCCAGAGGAGGGTGATTAGACTACTTGACCAAATAAAAATCTAGCCTTTTCCCAATTTTAGTTCTTGGCAGATTTTAGCTATCTTAGCACAAGTCAAGCAATCTCCACACAATTCAAGCAAGCATGCAAAAGAGTATATGAGCAGCGGAAAGTAAAGCATGCAACTTGCAAGAATGTAAAGGGAAGGGTTTGGAGGATTCAAACGCAACAGGAGGCGGCTGGCGACGAGGAGGACGATCCGGAGACCCAGGAGGCAGAGCGAGCTATGTGCGGGCGAAGGGGTTTCGGAGAAATTTCCAAAATTTTGCCCGTGAGTATATATAGCCCGACCCTGTCGGTGTGACCGAGTGGAACAACTCGGTGGCACCAAGATTCATAACTGCAAGCAGTTACTGAAACTCGATGTGACCGAAAGGTTCAAATCGGTTGCACCGAGATTGAAAACCTAGATCGACTTAGTGATCTTGGTATGACCGAAATGGATGAATCGGTCAGACCGAAACGCACAAGAAGTTTTGGAAGTTAAGTCTATGACGAATCGGGGACTCCGAGTGCCTCCTCACACAGAGTGGTTCGAATCTGACTTGAATCAAATTTTGTGATGTAGCATGAATAGAGTTTGAGACGAGAAAAGCATAGATAGCTAGAGAGGGTTCTTAGGCATTCTTGTCCATCCACTTGGCAAAAGAAAAGAAAAACCAATCAATCAAAACAACAAGTTGGATGTCCTCGAATGAGTAAATATGCAATCAACATGCTCACACAATAAAATGGCAATTGAAATATGTGGCAAAGCATGCACAACCAATTCTAGCATCTATCAAACAATTCGCGATGACTAGGTCATCTATATATGAGTATATTGACTTAGGAGTCAAATGAGAACATTTGATCATAGGTCATACTCATCGTTTAAGCACAATTGGGGTTACCACTTTTACATAAAGCATTGTTGTGTTCACACCATTAGAGTTGCTTTAAGCTCAATTCTTAGAGTAAAGCTCCCCCTAGATGTGAGATCCCCCCTAAGAGGGATGAACTAACCTTGGGTTTTGTCGATGATGACTTCATGTAGATGTTGAAGATGTGGATGCTCAATGTTGATGTAGATCATTTGAAGCTATCCATTGAGTGAGTTGCACTTTCAATACCTACACGGGTTAGTCCCACAAGGAACAAACAAGGATATCCATAGACATAAAGTGATGCACACACAAGATGATGTCTATGAAAGCTTTTAGGTTACCTTGTCCCTTGTCTTACCAACAAGAGGGTTTGTGACTCCTTGAACTAGTGCAAGATGTGGAAGTTGATTGCACTTGTTCTTGCCAAGATGATAAGAGTGAAGTATGTTGGCGGAGTCACCCTCAAGAAACTCTCTAGTTCTTCTTCTTCGGGATCCACACCATCTTGATGGGAATCCTTGGTGTTGTAGTTGTACTTGATGAAGTGGAACTTGAAGTAGTCTTGGGAACCCACTTGACCAAGGCCTTAGGAGCTTCTTCAAATGCATCAATTTCCTCTTGAAGCTTGTCCTTGCCTTTTTGCTTGTGGTCTTGTGGTGGAAGATCATCTTGAGCTTGTGTCCCTTTGAAAGAAGTAGGATCATACTTCTCTTGTTGAGGAACAAACTTCGTCTTGGGGTATTGATCTTCTTCCCACTCAACTCCATTGGCATTGAACTTTTGTTCAAAACCAACACCTTGATTCTTCCGGTGCCTTCCTTGCTTGCGTACAATTTCCTCGAATTGCTTACTTCTGGCAAGGCTCTTGTAAACACCTTTCTCTATAATTCCCTTCAATAAGCTATTTTCTTTCTCAAGTGTAACTTGGCTAAGAGAATCATTAGTGGAATCAAGAGAACTACTAAAAGCAAAAATATTGGATTTAGCATGATTATTGTTACTACTAGAGGAAGAATCTTTCTTGTTCTTGTTACTAGACTTGACTTGAGGCATGTAGTGGATAAGAGTAAACGCTTGGCAATGTAAGAAGAACTTTTCTTGCGAAGATCATCATTGATTGCTTTTAAAACTCATGCTCTTGCTCAAGGTTGAGCTTTTCAAAACGTAATTTCTCATGAGTCCTTAAAAGTTCTCGATGATCTCTAAGATAGTTTCATGAGCTAACTTAAGAGTGGTTTAGTTCTTTAGTTAGAGACTCAATCTTCTCCTTATCATTGTC
The DNA here is from genome assembly GCF_003073215.2 of Triticum urartu. Lineage (NCBI taxonomy): Eukaryota > Viridiplantae > Streptophyta > Magnoliopsida > Poales > Poaceae > Triticum > Triticum urartu. The sequence goes on from NW_024113821.1 coordinate 39,191, forward strand.
ATCGTTTATCTTGATTAGCATGATTAATTGACGTTTCATCATAGTATTCATCACTAGAGTTGTCAACAGTAAATCATCATCACCTAACAAGTCATCTTCATCACTATTGAAAATCAACATACTCGGGGTGTGATACCTTTGGGCCTTTAGCCATGAAGAATGTTCCAACTCCTTCATTTGGTGAAGTCAAATATGTCGTAGGAGTTGGTTGACACAAGTGCTAGACCGGAACACCTTCATCTTGAGTATATTCGGAGTCGGAGTGATAGCTTCTCTCGGAGTGTTGTCGGAGTCGGAGCCGGATACCCATTCACCAACATGAGCTTGATGTCTTCGTTTTGTGTAGCTCCTTGATGACTTCCTTTTCGAATCCTTGCTTCTCCAGGATGTTCTTCGTTCATAATGATCATCTCTACTCCTTCTCTCTCTTGATGGTGATTCTTCTCTTCTACTTCTTCTTTTTGGAGAATCTTCTCTTCTCTTGTAGGGTGCCATACACTCATTGGAATAGTATCCGGGTCTTCCACAATTGTAGCAATTTCGCTCTTGACTAGAAGATCTTTTTTCATTGTAGGACCTTGACTTGGAACTTCTCTCTTTGCTTCTACTGTTGTAGAACTTGTTGAAGTTCTTCACCATTAGGCTCAATTCTTCATTGAAGGTTTGTTTCTCACTTGTTGATGTGGGAGATTCACATGAGGCTTTGTAAGCACCACTTGACTTGATATGGAGCTCCTCCTTATCCTTGAGTGACATCTCATGAGCAACAATTCTTCCAATGATTTCCGTTGGCTTGAGATCTTTGTAATTGGGCATCATTTGGATCAATGTGCATACGGTATCATATTTTCCATCCATAGCTCTTAGGATCTTCCTTATGATGAATTTGTCGGTCATCTCTTCACTTCCTAAGCCGGCGATCTCATTTGTGATAAGAGCAAGCCTAGAGTACATTTCAGCGACACCTTCACCATCCTTCATTTTGAACTTGTCAAGTTGACTTTGAAGCACATCCAATTTGGATTCCTTGACGGAGTCGGTACCTTCGTGCATATCAATCAAAGTATCCCAAATTTCCTTTGCATTCTCAAGACGGCTGATTTTGTTGAATTCTTCGGGGCACAATCCGTTGAAGAGGATATCACAAGCTTGAGCGTTGTATTGCAGCATCTTCAACTCTTCCGCGGTAGCTTCACGGTTCGGTTCTTTCCCATCAAAGAATTCACCTTGCAAGCCAATACACACAATAGCCCAAACGGCGGGGTTATGTCCAAGAATATGCATTTTCATCTTATGCTTCCAACTAGCAAAATTAGTGCCATCAAAGTAAGGACCTCTACGGTGATAATTTCCCTCGCTAGACGCCATACTCTCCTAGGTTGTGAAACCAAGGCTATGACCCAAAAGCTATGGAAATCAAAGCAAATGGAGACCAAAGCTCTGATACCACTTGTAGGATCGAAAGTATGTCTAGAGGGGGGTGATTAGACTACTTGACCAAATAAAAATCTAGCCTTTTCCCAATTTTAGTTCTTGGCAGATTTTAGCTATCTTAGCACAAGTCAAGCAATCTCCACACAATTCAAGCAAGCATGCAAAAGAGTATATGAGCAGCGGAAAGTAAAGCATGCAACTTGCAAGAATGTAAAGGGAAGGGTTTGGAGGATTCAAATGCAACTGGAGACACGGATGTA
>NW_024113822.1:0-11431 GCF_003073215.2 Triticum urartu
TTCCTCCGGGGTTACGGTTTCAATAACATTGGTTTCAACATTTATGGGATTACCTGAGATATAATGTTCGATTCTTTGACCGTTCACCACCTTCGGATTTGTGCCTTCGAAGTTGTTGATTTTTATGGCACCGGAATGATAGACCTCCTCGATAACGTAAGGACCTTCCCATTTAGAGAGAAGTTTTCCTGCAAAAAATCTTAAATGAGAGTTGTATAGCAATACATAATCACCTACATTAAACTCACGCTTTTGTATCCTTTTATCATGCCATCTTTTAACTTTTTCTTTAAACAACTTGGCATTTTTGTAGGCTTGGGTTCTCCATTCATCGAGTGAGCTAATATCAAATAACCTCTTCTCACTGGCAAGTTTAAAATCATAATTGAGCTCTTTAATAGCCCAATATGCCTTGTGTTCTAGTTCGAGAGGTAAGTGACATGCTTTTCCATAAACCATTTTATAGGGAGACATACCCATAGGATTTTTATATGCAGTTCTATAGGCCCATAATGCATCATCAAGTTTCTTGGACCAATTCTTTCTAGACCTATTGACAGTCTTTTGCAAAATTAATTTGAGCTCTCATATTATCTCTCTCTTTGACCACTAGACTGAGGGTGATAAGGAGATGCAATTCTATGATTAACATCATACTTAGCAAGCATTTTACAGAAAGCACCATGAATAAAATGTGAACCACCATCAGTCATTAAATATCTAGGGACTCCAAATCTTGGAAAAATAACTTCTTTAAGCATTTTAATAGAAGTGTTATGATCAACACTACTAGTTGGAATAGCTTCTACCCACTTAGTAACGTAATTAACAGCAACTAAAATATGTGTATAACTATTAGAGGCAGGAAAATGTCCCATATAGTCAAAGCCCCAAACATCAAATGGTTCAATAACGAGTGAATAGTTCATAGGCATTTCTTGACGTCTACTAATATTACCAATTCTTTGACATTCATCACAAGATAAGACAAACTTACGAGCATCTTTGAAGAGAGTAGGCCAATAAAAACCAGATTGCAATACCTTATGTGCAGTTCTATCTCTAGCATGGTGTCCTCCATAAGCTTCAGAGTGACACTTGTGTAGGATCTGTTCCTGTTCATGCTCAGGTACACAACGTCTAATAACACCATCTACTCCTTCTTTATAAAGATATGGGACATCCCAAAAGTAATGTCTCAAATCATAGAAGAACTTTTTCTTTTGTTGGTATGTGAAACTAGGTGGTATGAATTTGGCAACAATGTAATTAGCATAATCAGCATACCATGGAGCAGTATGAGAAGCATTTATGACATTTAATTGCTCATCAGGAAAGCTATCATCAATAGGTAGTGGGTCATCAAGCATATTTTCTAACCTAGACAAGTTGTCTGCAACGGGGTTCTCAGCTCCCTTTCTATAAACAATATGTAAATCAAATTCTTGTAGCAAGAGAACCCATCTAATAAGTCTAGGTTTAGCATCTTTCTTTTCCATAAGATATTTAATAGCAGCATGATCAGTGTGAATAGTTACTTTAGAATCAGCAATATAAGGTCTGAACTTATCACAAGCAAATACAACTGCTAAGAATTCTTTTTCAGTAGTAGCATAATTTCTTTGAGCATTGTCTAGGGTTTTACTAGCATATTTAATAACGTTTAATTTCTTATCAACTCTTTGCCCTAGAACATCACCTACAACACAATCACTAGCATCACACATAATTTCAAAAGGTAGATTCCAATCAGGTGGCTGAACAATAGGTGCAGAGATCAATGCTTTCTTAAGTATTTCAAATGCTTCTACACAATCATCATCAAAGACAAATGGTATATCTTTTTGTAATAAATTAGTCAGAGGCCGAGAAATCTTTGAGAAGTCCTTAATGAACCTCCTATAAAATCCGGCGTGACCAAGGAAACTTCTTATACCTTTGATGTCCTTGGGGCATGGCATCTTTTCAATAGCATCAACCTTGGCTTTATCAACTTCAATACCTCTTTCAAAAACTTTATGCCCCAAGACAATACCTTCATTAACCATAAAGTGGCACTTTTCCCAATTCAAGACAAGATTAGTTTCTTCACATCTCTGCAAAACTCGATCAAGGTTGCTCAAGCAATCATCAAAAGAAGATCCATAGACGGAGAAATCGTCCATGAAAACCTCACAACTCTTTTCACAAAAGTCAGAGAATATAGCCATCACGCATCTTTGAAAGGTAGCAGGTGCATTACATATACCAAAAGGCATAGGTCTATAAGCAAAAGTACCAAAAGGGCAAGTAAAAGTAGTCTTTGATTGATCCTTGGCTGACACAGGTATTTGAGAGAAACCAGAATAGCCATCTAGAAAGAAAAAATGTGTATGTTTGGATAATCTTCCTAGCATTTGATCGATAAAAGGTAAGGGGTAATGATCCTTTTTAGTGGCCTTATTTAATTTGCAGAAATCAATTACCATCCTATAACCTGTAATAATTCTTTGAGGAATCAATTCATCTTTATTATTAGGAACGACAGTAATACCTCCCTTCTTAGGGACACAATGGACAGGACTTACCCACTGACTATCAGCAACGGAATAGATTATACCTGCCTCAAGGAGCTTTAGTATTTCCTTTCTTACCACTTCTTTCATTTTAGGATTCAGCTGTCGTTGATGATCACGAACTGGTTTAGCATCTTCTTCCAAATATATTTTATGTTGACATAGAGTGGGACTAATGCCCTTAAGATCATCAAGAGTATACCCAATAGCAGCACGGTTCTTCTTCAGAGTTTTCAATAATCTCTCTTCCTCATGATCTGAAAGGTTAGCACTAATAATAACAGGATATATCTTTTTCTCATCAAGATAAGCATATTTAAGAGTATTAGGCAACAGTTTAAGCTCAAACACGGGATCACCCTTGGGTGGAGGAAGATCCCCTAGGATTTCAACAGGCAAATTGTGTTTCAGAATAGGTTCCTGTTTAAAGAATACTTCATCTATTTCCCTTCTTTCATTCATAAACATATCATTTTCATGGTCTAGCAAATATTGCTCTAAAGGATCACTAGGAGGTATGGCAATAGAAGCAAGACCAATAATTTCATCCTTACTAGGTAATTCTTCTTCATGGTGTTGTCTACTAAATTTAGAGAAATTAAATGCATGAGACATATCATCTAAACCGACAGTAACAACATCCTTTTTGCAATCTATCTTAGCATTAACCGTGTTTAAGAAGGGTCTACCAAATATAATGGGACAAAAACTATCTTGTGGGGAACCAAGAACAAGAAAATCAGCAGGATATTTAGTTTTCCCTCACAATACTTCAACATCTCTAACAATTCCCATTGGTGAAATAGTATCTCAATTGGCAAGTTTAATTGTGACATCAATATCTTCTATCTCAGCAGGTGCAATATCATGCATAATTTCTTTGTATAAGTCGTAAGGTATTGCACTAGCACTAGCACCCATATCACATAAGCCATGATAACAATGATCTCCTATTTTAACAGAAATAACAGGCATGCCTACCACAGGTCTGTTTTTATCTTTTGCACAAGGTTTAACAATTCTAGCAGTCTCATCAAGGAAATGAATAACATGCCCATCAATATTATCAGACAAGAGATCTTTAACAATAGCAATATCAGGTTCAACTTTAATTTGCTGAGGAGGTGTATAAGTTTTAATATTGCTTTTATGAACCACAGTTGAAGCTTTAGCATGATCCTTTATCCTAACAGGGAAAGGTGGTTTCTCAACATAAGAAGTAGGAACAATAGGATCATTATAAGTGACATAGTCTTTTCTTCAACTTTAATAGGTGCAGCTACTTTTATTCTATGGGAGGATGATATTTAAACCACTTCTCCTTGGGGAGATGAGAGTCCTGGATTAGGGGGTCTCCGGACAGCCGGACTATATCCTTTGGCCGGACTGTTGGACTATGAAGATACAAGATTGAAGACTTCGTCTCGTGTCCGGATGGGACTCTACTTGGCGTGGAAGGCAAGCTAGGCAATACGGATATGGATATCTCCTCCTTTGTAACCGACCTTGTGTAACTCTAACCCTCTCCGGTGTCTATATAAACCGAAGGGTTTTAGTCCATAGGACAACAATCACAACATACAATCATACCATAGGCTAGCTTCTAGGGTTTAGCCTCTCCGATCTCGTGGTAGATCTACTCTTGTACTACCCATATCATCAATATTAATCAAGCAGGACGTAGGGTTTTACCTCCATCAAGAGGGCCCGAAGCTGGGTAAAACATCATGTCCCCTGCCTCCTGTTACCATCCGGCCTAGACGCACAGTTCGGGACCCCCTACCCGAGATCCACCGATTTTGACACCGACATTGGTGCTTTCATTGAGAGTTCCTCTGTGTCATCGCCGTTAGGCTTGATGGCTCCTACTATCATCGATAGCGATGCGGTCCAGGGTGAGACTTTTCTCCCCGGACAGCTCTTCGTATTCGGCGGCTTTGCACTGCGGGCTAATTCGCTTGGCCATCTGGAGCAGATTGAAAGCTACGCCCCTGGCCATCAGGTCAGATTTGGAAGTTTGAACTACATGACCGACATCCGCGGAGACTTGATCTTCGATGGATTCGAGCCACAGCCGGGTGCGCCGCCACGATGGGTATGACCTAGCTCTGCCGTCGAACAGTATCCCAGAGGCCGCGCCCGCATCAGCTCCGACCCTTAGCTTGGAGCCAACTGCGCCAATCGAGGACGTGTGGTTAGACACCGCCTCAGGGGCTGCGGTCTCAACGGCGATCGAGCCGAACACCAGCCTAACCCCCTGCACAGCCCATGACTCCAAGGTGCCGGACTCTTTTCCGGACTCCGAACCATCCGCACCCCTGCCAATCAAATCCGATTGGGCGCCGATCATGGAATTCACCGCCGCGGATATCTTTCAGCACTCGCCCTTCGGCGACATTCTGAATTCACTAAGATCTCTCTCTTTGTCAGGAGAGCCCTGGCCGGACTATGGCCAACATGATTGGGATGCAGACAACGAAGAAATTCGACGCCCACCCACCACCCACTTCGTAGCCACTATCGATGATTTAACCGACATGCTCGACTTCGACTCCGAAGACATCGACGGTATGGACGACGATGTAGGAGACGAACATGAACCAGCGCCGATAGGGCACTGGAAAGCCACCTCGTCATATGACATATACATGGTGGATACACCCAACAAAGGCAATGGCGACGAGATAGCGGAGGATGACCCCTCCAAGAAGCAACCCAAGCGCCGACGTCAGCGGTGCCGCTCTAAGTCCCGCCAAAGCAAAAGTGGTGATACAGGCACAGGAGATAATAACACTCCAGATAGTGCCGAAGACAACAACAATCCCCTCCAGCAAGATTTAGAGCAGGAGGATGAAGGAGCCAGCTGTCCTGAGAGAGCGGCAGACGGAGAGGAGGAGGATGACAATTACATGCCCCCCTCCGAAGACGAGGCAAGCCTCGGCGACGGTGAATTCCCCGTACCAGAGGATCCCGTCGAACATGAGCGCTTCAAGCGCCGGCTTGTGGCCATGGCAAATAGCCTGAAGAAAAAGCAGTAGCAGCTTCAAGCTGATCAAGATCTGCTAGCTGACAGATGGACTGAAGTCCTCGCGGCCGAGGAATATAAACTCGAGCACCCCTCCAAGAATTACCCAAAGTACAGGTTACTACCCCGACTGGAGGAAGAAGCGTATGATACGGCTGATCGGCCACCTCGTGGCTGCGATAGAGAGGCATTCCAGCCAAAAGCTCAGCCTCCACCCCGACGCCATTCAAATAAAAAGGCTTGGGGAGATACGCCAGACCTGCGAGACATATTGGAGGACAAAGCAAAGCATGCAAGATCGATCTACGGATCACGAAGGCGCACCACTCTGCGAGACGATAAACGTCACGCCGGATACAGTAAAAGCAAATCCGGCCGGGCCGAACACAGCGGGCAAGACCCATTCGAGCTGCGTCGCGATATAGCCCAATACAGAGGCGCCGCACACCCCTTATGCTTCACAGACGAAGTAATGGATCATCAATTCCCAGAAGGTTTCAAACCTGTAAATATTGAATCATACGACGGCACAACAGATCCCGCAGTATGGATCGAGGATTTCCTCCTCCACATCCACATGGCCCGCGGTGATGACTTACACGCCATCAAATACCTCCCACTAAAGCTCAAAGGACCAGCGCGGCATTGGCTTAACAGCTTGCCAGCGACTCCATTAGCTGTTGGGAAGATCTGGAAGCCGCATTCCTCGACAACTTTCAGGGCACTTATGTGCGACCACCAGACGCCGATGACTTGAGCCACATAATTCAGCAGCCAGAAGAGTCGGCCAGGCAATTCTGGACTCGGTTCCTTACAAAGAAAAATCAAATCGTCGACTGTCCGGATGCGAGGCCTTAGCGGCTTTCAAACACAACATCCGAGACGAGTGGCTAGCCCGGCACCTTGGTCAGGAAAAGCCGAAATCTATGGCAGCTCTCACGACGCTCATGACCCGCTTTTGTGCGGGAGAAGACAGCTGGCTGGCTCGCAGTAATAACATATCAAAGAACCATGGTACCTCGATACCAAGGACGGCAATAGCAGGTCACGTCGCAACAAACATAAGCGCCGCATTAACAGCGAAAATACCGAGGATACGGCAGTCAATGCCGGATTCAAAGGCTCTAAACCCGGTCAGCGGAAAAAGCCATTCAAACAAAGTACGCCGGGTCCGTCCAGCTTGGACCGTATACTCGATCGCTCGTGTCAAATACACGGCACCCCAGACAAGCCAGCCAATCACACCAACAGGGATTGTTGGGTGTTCAAGCAGGCCGGCAAGTTGCTTGCCGAAAACAAAGACAAGGGGCCGCATAGCGATGACGAGGGGGAATCACCCGGCAGCCACACACCGGAGGACAGAAGAGGTTTCCCCCAAGTGCGGACGGTGAACATGATATACGCAACCCACATCCCCAAGAGGGAGCGGAAGCGTGCGCTCAGGGACGTATATGCGTTGGAGCCAGTCGCCCCAAAGTTCAACCCTTGGTCCTCCTGTCCGATCACCTTCGATCGCAGGGACCACCCCACTAGTACCCGTCATGGCGGATTCGCCGCACTGGTCCTAGACCCAATCATTGACGGATTCCACCTCACTCGAGTCCTTATGGATGGCGGCAGCAGCCTGGACCTGCTTTATCAGGACACATTGCGCAAAATGGGTATAGACCCCTCAAGGATCAAACCCACAAAAACGACCTTTAAAGGCGTCATTCCAGGTGTGGAGGCCCATTGCACAGGCTCAATTACACTGGAAGTGGTCTTCGAATCCCCGGATAACTGCCGAAGCAAAGAGTTAATCTTCGATATAGTCCCGTTCCGCAGTGGTTATCACATGCTGCTCGGGTGAACCGCATTTGCTAGATTCAATGCGGTACCGCATTATGCATACCTCAAGCTCAAGATGCCAGGACCTCGCGGAGTTATTACAGTAAATGGAAACACAGAGCGCTCCCTCCGAACAGAGGAGCACACCGCAGCCCTCGCAGCAGAAGCACAAAGCAGCCTCTCAAGGCAATCAACCAGTTCGGCACTTCAAAGCCCGGACACCTTCAAGCGCGCTCGGAGCAATCGGCAAATAGACCACCTGGCGCGATCTGAGCTCGCGTAGCAATACGGCGGCCACCCCAATCCCAGCCCAACGGCGAAACTCGTGCCGCGCGTACATAATTACGCATTAAAAATACCATGGGCACAGGTGGGGAGGGGGGCACAACTGCGGCACGCCCTAAGACGCGGCTTAAACCGCACTAGGGGCTTCCTGTTTGGTTATTTTTTTCAGGACCTTAATCTCTGGAAACACTATCCGGCAGCACTATTGCCGAACACACGATGCAGCAACCAAGGAGGCAGACAGCTACGTCATACCACGGAATTCCCAGGTTGATTACAGTAACGAGCGAAATATTCGATTTCATATCATTCCTCAGCTTGCCCTTGGAAGGGACATAGTCCTACTCTTTGCTTATCTCACTATCTGTATCACTCTGCTTTAACACAATTTTTTAATAAACAATGCATGACATTACGACTATTATTGCATTCTTGTTATATATATATATATGTTCATTAATGACGCCTTGCAACCGTACACCTTGGTACGGCTAATACACCAGGGGCTTACGTACCTCACAATACGGTGTGACAAGTCCGAAGACTTTTACAAGTGCGGCACCCCGAACTTATAGCATTATATGCATCAGCTTCGAATCATGTCTTTGGTCAAATGTTGGGTTTGTCCGGCTCCTATGTTTTGGTACGTTACGTTCCGCTCTATCGGCTAAGGTAGCGCTAGGAGAACTACTGCGATTGTGCCCCGGTTCTGCTGGGTTCAGCACCTCAGTAGAGAAAGCTAAAACTGACTGTCATGATAAGGCGAGAGACTGTCGCTGTTCGACGAGATTTTTGAGTCCCTAAAGACTTATGCCACTTAGAGCGAGGGGCCGGCCCTGTCCGGCTTAAAGGCGTGTATCGCGCCCCAAATTCGGCCTTCCAAATACTAGGGGCTTCGCCGAAATTTAAAATTATAGAATTCTATGGCTAAGTGAGAGTGATAAAGCATTATTAGTCCGGTTGCCTTGTTCGCTGTGCTGAGCACCTCCCTCGAAGGACCCAAACATGGGAACAAGAGTGCTCAGGTTTATCCCGAACACCCCAGCACTCGTGGCATGGGGGCAGAAGCCGAGGACTAGCCATCTCTCAGATTGGATAAACAACCAAACAGAAGGTAATATTTTAAATTCAAACAAGCGTTGCATAGCGCATATGAAACAAGTTTTCATAAATACAGGATAAAATGAGCAAGTCCCATTCAAATATTACATCTTTTGAACACTCATCCGCGATGAGATGGGCACCCGGCAGAACACCCTCATAGTACATCTCGGGGTGGCGGTGCTCCTTGCCCTCCGGCGGCCCCTCCTTGATCAGCTTCACGGCGTCTAGCTTGACACACTGCAATTTCACACGGGCGAAAGCCCGACGTGCACCTTCAATGCAGAAAGATCCCTTGATGACCTCCAGCCGTGGGCAGGCATCCACAAGCCGCCTCACCAGGCCGAAGAAGCTGTTCGGAAGGGCGTCGCCAGGCCACAGCCGGACTATAAAGCTCTTCATGGCCTGATCGGCCGCCTTATGTAGCTCGACCATCTGCTTCAGCTGGTCGCTCATTGGCACCGGGTGTTCGGCCTCAGCATACTGAGACCAGAACAGCTTCTCCGTTGAGCTTCCATCCTCGGCCTGGTAAAATTGTGCGGCATCGGACACTGCGGGGCAAATCTGTGAATGCTCCTGGAGAGCTCCGGATTCGGGTAAGTAATCGGTAATTTACTTTTACATGCTTGCTTTGCATATAGAAAGCCTTACCCGCCGCTATCTTCTTCATTGCGTCGATCTCCTGGAGGGCCTTTTGGGCTTCGGCCTTGGCACTTTTTGCGCTCTCGAGGGCCGCGGCAAGCTCAGACTCCCGCGTCTTTGAGTCAAGCTCCAACGCCTCGTGCTTCGCCACGAGAGCCTGGAGCTCTTGCTGCACCTCGCCCACCCGAGACTCGTGCTTCTCTCGCTCGGTGTGCTCCTTGGCCGCTATATCCTCGGCCTTGGTTAGTGCTTGCTTCAGGGTCGCCACCTCGGTCGTGGCCCCTGGCAAATATACGTTGATCCTGTCATTTTGTAATCGCGTCTTCTTTTATATATACATATCTATAGACAGGGTATTACTTACCCTTGTTCTCCTCGAGCTGCCTCTTGGCAAGGCCGAGCTCTTTCCTGGACCCCTCGAGGTCCTGCTTCAGTACGGCGACCTCCGCAGTCAGTGCGGTGGACGCCAACAGCGAAGCCTGCATATGCATATTGACATACTTATATTAGACTCTTGCGATATTATTTGATCCTCTGTTCGGCTTTTGTTTGTGAACACCGAACAAAGCATCAGGGGCTACTGTCTATGTGGTAATATTTCTACTACATTTTAAAACACTTACCTCAAAGCCTGTTAGAAGGCTGGCACAGGCTTCAGTCAATCCGCTCTTGGCGGACTGAACCTTCTGGATCACGGCACTCATGATAGTGCGGTGCTCCTCGTCGATGGAAGTGTTGCGAAGCGCTTCCAGCAGATTGTCCGGCGCCTCTGGATGGACAGAGGTCACTGGCACAGGCGTCTTGCCCCTCTTAGAAGGAGGCCGCCTGCCCAAGCCCGGAACCGCTGGAGGGTCCAGCGCGGTGTTCGGCTGAGGGCCGAACTCGGAGCTCTCAGGGTCCCCGTCCCCTCGGCTCTCGGAGTCCGGAAGGTCGCCTTGAGGCGCCTCCAGGACTATCTCCCCTCGACCCGGTGCCTCTTGAGACAGCACCTCGGCGTCATCGGCAGGATGATGGGAGGTGGCGGTCAGGACTGGATCGCTATCCATGTCCGACGAGCCTAGGGAGCCATCCGATGATACATCGATGCTGGTTCGCGGCGGCCTGCATAATCATGTTCGGTGTTAGGGAAAGCAGTGCGACAAAGGAATGCTATGAGTGACTCTAGTATCCGAATACTTACGATCTCCCCAGGGGCTTGGCCCTGGGCAACCACTCGTCTTCGTCTTCATCGGCGGCGGTGGAGCTGTCCGAAAGGAGAGTCCTTCCCTTCTTGGACCCTTCGCCCCCCCCCCCCAGTTAGAGCGGCCTTCCTTTTCTTATCTCCCCCTGCAGGAGGGGGAGCATCTTCTTCTTCCTCGTCTTCAGGGGAGGAGTGTGCCGCAGAGTCATCGGACGGTGAGTCCGACGACGCCTGGCGCCGGGAACTCTTTCGGGTTCCCTTGGCCTTCTTGGTCTTCTCCGGCACCGTATAAGGAGCCGGAGTCAGCATCTTCGCCAGAAGAGCGTCTGCTGGGCCTTCGGGAAAAGGAGATGGACAATCGATCTCTCCGGCCGTCTCCTGCCAGTCCTGTCAAAGGTACGGGAGTTTAGATCCCGCATGGAGTCAACCTATAAAAAATAAGTATCCTGCGAGAGGTAAAGCAGCTTACCGCTTTGTCTTGGCGCTTATCGCTGAATCCACGATCCTCAGTAATGGGAGGGGGGACCTCGGCACTTTTGAACAGCACCCTCCAGGCATCTTCGTGAGTTGTGTCGAAAAGCCTGTTCAGAGTTCGGTGCCGCGCCGGGTCAAAATCCCACAAGTTGAACTCCCGTTGTTGGCACGGGAGAATCCGGTGGTGGAGCATGACCTGGACCACGTTGACAAGTTTGAGCTTCTTGTTCACCATGTTTTGGAGTCCGATCAGCTCTTCCGAACTACCCTAGGACAGGTCCTTCTCTTTCCAGGAGGTGAGCTGCGTGGGGATGCCAAATCAGAACTCGGGGGCCGCTGCCC